>NC_048581.1:83515860-83785860 GCF_013265735.2 Oncorhynchus mykiss
GTGTCTGACTACGGATCAGAAGATTCTAGGTTAGACTCCTGGCTGGCTCAATACTTAATTTAATTGATTGAATTCAAGCCGGGATTGATACTGAATACTTTTCAGTGCTTCTGGCTGTTCTCACTTCAAACTCATTTTAGACTGATTTCATCTGGACATTCCCCAACATCTCAGAGAAAAAAAAGATGTAGCTTTTAATCCAACAGGCATAATGTCAACATTTAAAGATTTGTCTGTGATGTGTATTTTAAGTATGTGTCTTCCCATATGGTCTACCGGTTAGGATTCCTGGTTTTCACCCAGGTCTCCCGGGTTCAACTCCCGGTATGGGAAAGAATATCTTGTTGTTTGGGATGCACTTGTGTAACAACAGATACTGCATTTTAACTGGCAGCAGTTTCACACAACACAACAATATTCCCTCAGCAACAGGAAATGTGACATGTTATGTAGATTCAAATTATACAAGGCATTTTAAACGTTGAATAGACTTCATGGCTGCATTTCTTGCTCTGCAGTAATATTCATGCAACAACAGGAGGATCAAATTAAGATTTGCATCTGTAACAGAAATCCCAAGGAACCTTGTTGTTGACAGACGCAATGACTGTGTACACTGGTCTAGCTGTGACCTGACTTCAGCTTAGACGTGGGGCCAGTGGCGCAATGGATAACGTGTCTGACTACGGATCAGAAGATTCTAGGTTCGACTCCTGGATGGCTCGATACTTAATTTAATTGATTGAAATCAAGCCGGGATTGATACTGAATACTTTTCAGTGCTTCTGGCTGTTCTCACTTCAAACTCATTCCCCAACATCTCAGAGAAAAAAAAGATGTAGCTTTTAATCCAACAGGCATAATGTCAACATTTAAAGATTTGTCTGTGATGTGTATTTTAAGTATGTGTCTTCCCATATGGTCTAGCGGTTAGGATTCCTGGTTTTCACCCAGGTGTCCTGGGTTCAACTCCCGGTATGGGAAAGAATATCTTGTTGTTTGGGATGTACTTGTGTAACAACAGATACTGCATTTTAACTGGCAGCAGTTTCACACAACACAACAATATTCCCTCAGCAACAGGAAATGTGACATGTTATGTAGATTCAAATTATACAAGGCATTTTAAATGTTGAATAGACTTCATGGCTGCATTTCTTGCTCCGCAGTAATATTCATGCAACAACAGGAGGATCAAATTAAGATTTGCATCTGTAACAGAAATCCCAAGGAACCTTGTCGGTGACAGAAGCTATGACTGTGTACACTGGCCTAGGTGTGTCCTGACTTCAGCTTGGCTGTGCGGCCAGTGGCGCAATGGATAACGTGTCTGATAACAGGTCAGAAGATTTAATATTTGACTCCTGTTTGGCTCAAAACTAGATTTATTTGACCAAAATCAAGCTGGGAAAAATACTGTATACTTTTCATTGTGTCTGGCAGTCCTCGATTCAAACACATTTTAGACTGATTTTATATGGGACTTTTCTCCAACATCTCTGAGAAAAAGATGGAGCTTGTAATCACAACAAGCATAATTTCAACGTTTATGGATTTGTCTGTGATGTTTTTTTTAAGTAACTGTCTTCCCATATGGTCTGGCTTTAAGGATTCCTGGTTTTCGCCCGGGTTGAACTCCCAGTATGGGAAATAACATCTTGTCATTTGGGATGCACTTGTGTAAGAACAGATACCACATTTTAACTGGCAGCAGAATCACACAACACAACAATATTCCCTCAGCAACAGCAAATGTGACATGTTTTGTAGATTCATAATTTACAAGACTTTTTAAACATTGAATACACTTCAAGTTTGCATTTCTTGCTCTGCAGTAAAATTCATGCAACAACAGGAGGATCAAATTAAGATATGCATCTGAAACAGAAAACCAAGGAACCTTGTTGTTGACAGACGCAATGACTGTGTACACTGGTCTAGCTGTGACCTGACTTCAACTTAGACGTGGGGCCAGTGGCGCAATGGATAACGTGTCTGACTACGGATCAGAAGATTCTAGGTTCGACTCCTGGCTGGCTCAATACGTAATTTAATTGATTGAATTCAAGCCGGGATTGATACTGTATACTTTTCAGTGCTTCTGGCTGTTCTCACTTCAAACTCATTTTAGACTGATTTCATCTGGACATTCCCCAACATCTCAGAGAAAAAAAAGATGTAGCTTTTAATCCAACAGGCATAATGTCAACATTTAAAGATTTGTCTGTGATGTGTATTTTAAGTATGTGTCTTCCCATATGGTCTAGCGGTTAGGATTCCTGGTTTTCACCTAGGTGTCCCGGGTTCAACTCCCGGTATGGGAAAGAATATCTTGTCGTTTGGGATGCACTTGTGTAACAACAGATACTGCATTTTAACTGGCAGCAGTTTCACACAACACAACAATATTCCCTCAGCAACAGGAAATGTGACATGTTATGTAGATTCAAATTATACAAGGCATTTTAAACGTTGAATAGACTTCATGGCTGCATTTCTTGCTCCGCAGTAATATTCATGCAACAACAGGAGGATCAAATTAAGATTTGCATCTGTAACAGAAATCCCAAGGAACCTTGTCGGTGACAGAAGCTATGACTGTGTACACTGGCCTAGGTGTGTCCTGACTTCAGCTTGGCTGTGCGGCCAGTGGCGCAATGGATAACGTGTCTGATAACAGGTCAGAAGATTGAATATTTGACTCCTGTTTGGCTCAAAACTAGATTTATTTGACCAAAATCAAGCTGGGAAAAATACTGTATACTTTTCATTGTGTCTGGCAGTCCTCGATTCAAACACATTTTAGACTGATTTTATATGGGACTTTTCTCCAACATCTCTGAGAAAAAGATGGAGCTTGTAATCACAACAAGCATAATTTCAACGTTTATGGATTTGTCTGTGATGTTTTTTTTAAGTAACTGTCTTCCCATATGGTCTGGCTTTAAGGATTCCTGGTTTTCGCCCGGGTTGAACTCCCAGTATGGGAAAGAACATCTTGTCATTTGGGATGCACTTGTGTAAGAACAGATACCACATTTTAACTGGCAGCAGAATCACACAACACAACAATATTCCCTCAGCAACAGCAAATGTGACATGTTTTGTAGATTCATAATTTACAAGACTTTTTAAACATTGAATACACTTCAAGTTTGCATTTCTTGCTCTGCAGTAAAATTCATGCAACAACAGGAGGATCAAATTAAGATATGCATCTGAAACAGAAAACCAAGGAACCTTGTTGTTGACAGACGCAATGACTGTGTACACTGGTCTAGCTGTGACCTGACTTCGGCTTAGACGTGGGGCCAGTGGCGCAATGGATAACGTGTCTGACTACGGATCAGAAGATTCTAGGTTCGACTCCTGGCTGGCTCGATACTTAATTTAATTGATTGAAATCAAGCCGGGATTGATACTGAATACTTTTCAGTGCTTCTGGCTGTTCTCACTTCAAACTCATTTTAGACTGATTTCATCTGGACATTCCCCAACATCTCAGAGAAAAAAAGATGTAGCTTTTAATCCAACAGGCATCATGTCAACATTTAAAGATTTGTCTGTGATGTGTATTTTAAGTATGTGTCTTCCCATATGGTCTAGCGGTTAGGATTCCTGGTTTTCACCCAGGTGGCCCGGGTTCAACTCCCGGTATGGGAAAGAATATCTTGTCGTTTGGGATGCACTTGTGTAACAACAGATACTGCATTTTAACTGGCAGCAGTTTCACACAACACAACAATATTCCCTCAGCAACAGGAAATGTGACATGTTATGTAGATTCAAATTATACAAGGCATTTTAAACGTTGAATACACTTCATGGCTGCATTTCTTGCTCTGCAGTAAAATTCATGCAACAACAGGAGGATCAAATTAAGATTTGCATCTGTAACAGAAATCCCAAGGAACCTTGTCGGTGACAGAAGCTATGACTGTGTACACTGGCCTAGGTGTGTCCTGACTTCAGCTTGGCTGTGCGGCCAGTTGCGCAATGGATAACGTGTCTGATAACAGGTCAGAAGATTTAATATTTGACTCCTGTTTGGCTCAAAACTAGATTTATTTGACCAAAATCAAGCTGGGAAAAATACTGTATACTTTTCATTGTGTCTGGCAGTCCTCGATTCAAACACATTTTAGACTGATTTTATATGGGACTTTTCTCCAACATCTCTGAGAAAAAGATGGAGCTTGTAATACAACAAGCATCATTTCAACGTTTATGGATTTGTCTGTGATGTTTTTTTTAAGTAACTGTCTTCCCATATGGTCTGGCTTTAAGGATTCCTGGTTTTCGCCCGGGTTGAACTCCCAGTATGGGAAAGAACATCTTGTCATTTGGGATGCACTTGTGTAAGAACAGATACCACATTTTAACTGGCAGCAGAATCACACAACACAACAATATTCCCTCAGCAACAGCAAATGTGACATGTTTTGTAGATTCATAATTTACAAGACTTTTTAAACATTGAATACACTTCAAGTTTGCATTTCTTGCTCTGCAGTAAAATTCATGCAACAACAGGAGGATCAAATTAAGATATGCATCTGAAACAGAAAACCAATGAACCTTGTTGTTGACAGACGCAATGACTGTGTACACTGGTCTAGCTGTGACCTGACTTCGGCTTAGACGTGGGGCCAGTGGCGCAATGGATAACGTGTCTGACTACGGATCAGAAGATTCTAGGTTCGACTCCTGGCTGGCTCGATATTTAATTGATTGAAATCAAGCCGGGATTGATACTGAATACTTTTCAGTGCTTCTGGCTGTTCTCACTTCAAACTCATTTTAGACTGATTTCATCTGGACATTCCCCAACATCTCAGAGAAAAAAAGATGTAGCTTTTAATCCAACAGGCATCATGTCAACATTTAAAGATTTGTCTGTGATGTGTATTTTAAGTATGTGTCTTCCCATATGGTCTAGCGGTTAGGATTCCTGGTTTTCACCCAGGTGGCCCGGGTTCAACTCCCGGTATGGGAAAGAATATCTTGTCGTTTGGGATGCACTTGTGTAACAACAGATACTGCATTTTAACTGGCAGCAGTTTCACACAACACAACAATATTCCCTCAGCAACAGGAAATGTGACATGTTATGTAGATTCAAATTATACAAGGCATTTTAAACGTTGAATACACTTCATGGCTGCATTTCTTGCTCTGCAGTAAAATTCATGCAACAACAGGAGGATCAAATTAAGATTTGCATCTGTAACAGAAATCCCAAGGAACCTTGTCGGTGACAGAAGCTATGACTGTGTACACTGGCCTAGGTGTGTCCTGACTTCAGCTTGGCTGTGCGGCCAGTTGCGCAATGGATAACGTGTCTGATAACAGGTCAGAAGATTTAATATTTGACTCCTGTTTGGCTCAAAACTAGATTTATTTGACCAAAATCAAGCTGGGAAAAATACTGTATACTTTTCATTGTGTCTGGCAGTCCTCGATTCAAACACATTTTAGACTGATTTTATATGGGACTTTTCTCCAACATCGCTGAGAAAAAGATGGAGCTTGTAATTACAACAAGCATAATTTCAACGTTTATGGATTTGTCTGTGATGTTTTTTTTAAGTAACTGTCTTCCCATATGGTCTGGCTTTTAGGATTCCTGGTTTTCGCCCGGGTTGAACTCCCAGTATGGGAAAGAACATCTTGTCATTTGGGATGCACTTGTGTAAGAACAGATACCACATTTTAACTGGCAGCAGAATCACACAACACAACAATATTCCCTCAGCAACAGCAAATGTGACATGTTTTGTAGATTCATAATTTACAAGAAATTTTAAACATTGAATACACTTCAAGTTTGCATTTCTTGCTCAGCAGTAAAATTCATGCAACAACAGGAGGATCAAATTAAGATATGCATCTGAAACAGAAAACCAAGGAACCTTGTTGTTGACAGACGCAATGACTGTGTACACTGGTCTAGCTGTGACCTGACTTCAGCTTAGACATGGGGCCAGTGGCGCAATGGATAACGTGTCTGACTACGGATCAGAAGATTCTAGGTTCGACTCCTGGCTGGCTCAATACTTAATTTAATTGATTGAATTCAAGCCGGGATTGATACTGAATACTTTTCAGTGCTTCTGGCTGTTCTCACTTCAAACTCATTTTAGACTGATTTCATCTGGACATTCCCCAACATCTCAGAGAAAAAAAGATGTCGCTTTTAATCCAACAGGCATAATGTCAACATTTAAAGATTTGTCTGTGATGTGTATTTTAAGTATGTGTCTTCCCATATGGTCTAGCGGTTAGGATTCCTGGTTTTCACCCAGGTGGCCCGTGTTCAACTCCCGGTATGGGAAAGAATATCTTGTCGTTTGGGATGCACTTGTGTAACAACAGACACTGCATTTTAACTGGCAGCAGTTTCACACAACACAACAGTATTCCCTCAGCAACAGGAAATGTGACATGTTATGTAGATTCAAATTATACAAGGCATTTTAAACGTTGAATACACTTCATGGCTGCATTTCTTGCTCTGCAGTAAAATTCATGCAACAACAGGAGGATCAAATTAAGATTTGCATCTGTAACAGAAATCCCAAGGAACCTTGTCGGTGACAGAAGCTATGACTGTGTACACTGGCCTAGGTGTGTCCTGACTTCAGCTTGGATGTGCGGCCAGTGGCGCAATGGATAACGTGTCTGATAACAGGTCAGAAGATTGAATGTTTGACTCCTGTTTGGCTCAAAACTAGATTTATTTGACCAAAATCAAGCTGGGAAAAATACTGTATACTTTTCATTGTGTCTGGCAGTTCTCGATTCAAACACATTTTAGACTGATTTTATATGGGACTTTTCTCCAACATCTCTGAGAAAAAAGATGGAGCTTGTAATACAACAAGCATAATTTCAACGTTTATGGATTTGTCTGTGATGTTTTTTTAAGTAACTGTCTTCCCATATGGTCTGGCGTTTAGGATTCCTGGTTTTCGCCCGGGTTGAACTCCCAGTATGGGAAAGAACATCTTGTCATTTGGGATGAACTTGTGTAAGAACAGATACCACATTTTAACTGGCAGCAGAATCACACAACACAACAATATTCCCTCAGCAACAGCAAATGTGACATGTTTTGTAGATTCATAATTTACAAGACTTTTTAAACATTGAATACACTTCAAGTTTGCATTTCTTGCTCTGCAGTAAAATTAATGCAACAACAGGAGGATCAAATTAAGATATGCATCTGAAACAGAAAACCAAAGAACCTTGTTGTTGACAGACGCAATGACTGTGTACACTGGTCTAGCTGTGACCTGACTTCAGCTTAAACGTGGGGCCAGTGGCGCAATGGATAACGTGTCTGACTACGGATCAGGAGATTCTAGGTTCGACTCCTGGCTGGCTCGATATTTAATTGATTGAAATCAAACCTGGATTGATACTGTATATTTTTCAGTACTTCTGGCTGTTCTCACTTCAAACTCATTTTAGACTGATTTCATCTGGACATTCCCCAACATCTCAGAGAAAAAAAGATGTAGCTTTTAATCCAACAGGCATAATGTCAACATTTAAAGATTTGTCTGTGATGTGTATTTTAAGTATGTGTCTTCCCATATGGTCTAGCGGTTAGGATTCCTGGTTTTCACCCAGGTGGCCCGGTTTCAACTCCCGGTATGGGAAAGAATATCTTGTCGTTTGGGATGCACTTGTGTAACAACAGATACTGCATTTTAACTGGCAGCAGTTTCACACAACACAACAATATTCCCTCAGCAACAGGAAATGTGACATGTTATGTAGATTCAAATTATACAAGGCATTTTAAACGTTGAATAGACTTCATGGCTGCATTTCTTGCTCTGCAGTAAAATTCATGCAACAACAGGAGGATCAAATTAAGATATGCATCTGAAACAGAAAACCAAGGAACCTTGTTGTTGACAGACGCAATGACTGTGTACACTGGTCTAGCTGTGACCTGACTTCAGCTTAGACGTGGAGTCAGTGGCGCAATGGATAACGTGTCTGACTACGGATCAGAAGATTCTAGGTTCGACTCCTGGCTGGCTCGATACTTAATTTAATTGATTGAAATCATGCCGGGATTGATACTGTATACTTTTCAGTTCCTCTGGCTGTTCTCACTTCAAACTCATTTTAGACTGATTTCATCTGGACATTCCCCAACATCTCAGAGAAAAAAAGATGTAGCTTTTAATCCAACAGGCATAATGTCAACATTTAAAGAATTGTCTGTGATGTGTATTTTAAGTATGTGTCTTCCCATATGGTCTAGCGGTTAGGATTCCTGGTTTTCACCAAGGTGGCCCGGGTTCAACTCCCGGTATGGGAAAGAATATCTTGTCGTTTGGGATGCACTTGTGTAACAACAGATACTGCATTTTAACTGGCAGCAGTTTCACACAACACAACAATATTCCCTCAGCAACAGGAAATGTGACATGTTATGTATATTCAAATTATACAAGGCTTTTTAAACGTTGAATACACTTCATGGCTGCATTTCTTGCTCTGCAGTAAAATTCATGCAACAACAGGAGGATCAAATTAAGATTTGCATCTGTAACAGAAATCCCAAGGAACCTTGTCGGTGACAGAAGCTATGACTGTGTACACTGGCCTAGGTGTGTCCTGACTTCAGCTTAGACGTGGGGCCAGTGGCGCAATGGATAACGTGTCTGATAACAGGTCAGAAGATTGAATAAGTACAGTTCTAAAAGTGAAAGAACTACTTCAATGACCAAAATATCTCTAAAAAAAATACTTATTTATTGTACAGTCACTGTCACTGTCTCAACTCTTCAAACAGCAGCTATGGACAAGTATGCAATTTAAAATAAAATAACAAAATAAATAATTAGTAAGTGTACTGTCATGTACTAAAAACTGAAAACTACTAATCAAAATAACAAATATCATACTATACAGCAGGGGTTCTCAAACAGGGGTCCCTGGTGTATTTGCAGGGGGTCTATCAAATAAAAAAAAAGTGTAATGAACGTATTCGGCGCCTCAAGGATTCCAGTAACTTTACATATAATAAAAGATGGCGTAGGGGTCCCTGAGGACAACTCTAAACCTTGCCCGCATTGCCTAAAAATATGCAGGGGTTCCAGTACCCAAAAAAGGTTGAGAACCACTGCTATACACACTACTGAACAAAATAAACAAACATATGTTTGTGGGTTTCAATGGATCCAACAAATTGTTAGCAGATATTTTCCCTCGAGACTGTCCAGCCTGTCTTTATGTACATTAGAGACAACTACGCCGTTCAGTCTCTCTTGGCCCATGCTAGCCAAGTCTTTAACCTGCGGAGTGCACTGAAACTCCTCTCAGCCTCACATGAAGACACATGTTTGGGGTGCCCAAACAAAATTCTGATTAGCACCTCAACTTGGTCAACCAACCCCTGCACCTCCACTTGAAGCCTCCTGAGGACCTCTGCTGCTACAGGGGTATTTGTTGCAAAAGAGCGGCAACTGCACTGAAAGAGAATCTATGTTCAGCTCAGGGTACTGTTCTAGAGACTCATCCAACACCCCGGTGAGAAGCGCTCTTTCAACTTTTGCAGGACATTTAGACTGTCCTGGTCAAAACGGTCGCCAAACTGAACCTCCACACCATCCAACACTTTAAAATAATTCTGCCCTAGGGATCCACTGCTTTGCCAGCAAATCATCTTGAGTGTGATTTAGCGGTGGGTTTGGGAGTTGATTGATGTGCTGTGAATTTTTCAATGGCTTTTCTCCAGTTCCTAAAACCTGCACTTGTAGCAGTGTGATGTTGTTTCCCTAGATTATGCACCAAGTTGCACACAAGGACCAATTCAAATAGACCAGGTCAAGTTAATAATTTGATAATAATAATTCTGTGTTTTTTTTATTTAATTACAGCTGCATAGCTAATGTTATTTTTTGGTGTACAAACACTTTTTCATATCTATATTGTAAATACACATGATTGTAAAAGTTTTGTATATTTTGGTTTGGTCCATCGCGGGTTATCTGTATTTCCGTACCCCCCTCTTTTGCTGACCTTCGGCTAGCAAGGTATGTTGTCCTTGGCTCCGCAATTGTTCAATATAAAACCGTGGTAATGTTACACAATGTGCTGTTATGCAACCATAAGTTTTGTTACAATGTGGACAATATAAAGATTTATTTTAACGAGATTCACCGAGCTTGCTACTGTTAAAGGAATATAACAATTCCTATATGTGTTCATTAACCAATTCAATTTAAATCACTCTGTCTGTTTCTAAGAATTTGTAAGATCCTTATTTGAATAAAATAGACAGAGACCAGTCTACCAAAATTAGCCAATAGCATTTATTCTCGAGAGCCCTGCTCAAAATACCGTGTACATCAGTTTATAAATCGCATGTGATGTCATAATCGTTTTAAATGTCCCTCCTCCTCTCCGACAAGGACAAAGCAGATTCGAAAGTCCATTCCAACCCACTAACACACACACTATACCTGGATTTTCTCCTGAAGTCTCACCACAGTTTATTACCACTTAGCTGACAGTTCCAGTTCCCCCCAGATATGGAAAACCTGGAGGGGCTTTCGCTGTCTAATTTTATATCCACAAAGTTATAGCTGGGTCAGTTCAAACATAGGTTAAGGATTCTCTTTGCTTACTTTAGGCACACACATGCATTCCTCTCTTCCCCCCTCCAACCTAGTTGAAGCTGTGTTTATTATTTTGAATTACTCCTTGTTCATGCTACATAACCTCTAATCCTAATGGTTAAGTTTCTGGGTAGAATTATTTAATCATTTATCTTAAACCTTGATAAAATATCTTAACAATCCACCCTTAATGACTAAATAATTCATACTGACATATCAAACACTATATGAAAACATTCATTTTTATACAAGAATATAGCAAAACAACACATGTATTTACATTCAATTCCTCATCAATGACTGTTCTACGCCTATATCCAATTATAACTCTTCCGGTTTAGGATCTTCATCATAATCTTCATGAAATGAACAGCCTTTAATAAAACATTGAAAACAGTCTCATCCAACATTGGCTCCTCATAATTAAAAGACACAGAGCCTTCTCCTAGGCCTGGAAGTCTGTATTCTTCATCGGAATCGGTCCGTATCTCACCATATTCCGTCATCGATTTCCATCGAGTCCTAGAAATGAGAACCTCTCTCACAACATCCGCACAAAACTAACATAGTCACACAGGTGAAGGCTGTGCAAAACACAGTGATCATGAGATTTTTTTCATTTCCCAGACACACTATCTGCCCTGGGGCGGCAGGGTAGCATAGTAACCAGAAGGTTGCAAGTTCAAATCCCCGAGCTGACAAGGTACAAATCTGTCGTTCTGCCCCTGAACAGGCAGTTAACCCACTGTTCCAAGGCCGTCATTGAAAATAAGAATGTTTTCTTAACTGACATGCCTAGTTAAATAAAGGATAAAAAATATTTTAAAAATTAAACCAATTTGTTAGAGCATTATCTACTCCAGAGTTCTCTGCCAGGGCCTTGGTCACTGATCCGTCTGGAGCTGTGTTATCGGGGATGAAAGTACAACATTCTGCTCCGAACCTCATTCACCCCCCACCCTTTTCAGCCAGTAACATATCCAAGGCTATTCTATTCTGCCAAGCCATCGGGCTGGTCGCTTCAGTCTGATCTGCCAATCCTTTTATTGCATCTCTGGTATAATTGATAAAGAGCTGTTGATTATAATAAATATAATTGATCCAGTCTACGTTCTTATTGAGAGTGGACCACCAGAAAATACTTGACTCTAATATTACTAGGATCTGATTTCTTGCTTTGAACTCGTTGAAACATGTTGGTATTACAGACTCAAACAGGTACATGTTTAAAAAATCAGTGAAGACATCTGCCAGTTGGTCAGCACATGCCCGGAGCAAACGTCCTGGTAATCCGTCTGGCCCCGCAGCCTTGTGTATGTTGACCTGTTTAAAGGTCTTACTCACGTCGGCTACGGAGAGCGTGATCACACAGTCGTCCGGAACAGCTGATGCTCTCATGCATGCCTCGAAGCAAGCAAATTTAGCTCGTCTGGTAGGCTCGTGTCACTGGGAAGCTCGCGGTTGTGCTCCCCTTTGTAGTCTGTAATAGTTTACAAGCCCCGCCACATAAGACGCACGTCGGAGCCGGTGTAGTACGATTCAATCTTAGCCCTGTATTGGTGCTTTGCCTGTTTGATGGTTTGTCGGAAGGCATAGCAGGATTTCTTATAAGCTTCCGGGTTAGAGACATATGAAAGCGGCAGCTCTACCCTTTAGCTCAGTGCAAATGTTGCCTGTAATCTATGGCTTCAGGTTGGCGTATGTACTGTGGGGACGACGTCCTCGATGCACTTATTTTTATTTAATTAATTTTTGAATGTTACCCCTTTTTCTCCCCAATTTCGTGGTATCCAATTGTTTTAGTAGCTACTATCTTGTATCATCGCTACAACTCCCGTATGGGGTCGGGAGAGACGAAGGTTGAAAGTCATGCGTCCTCCGATACACAACCTTCTTAACACCGCGCCATCCAACCCTGAAGCCAGCCGCACCAATGTGTCGGAGGAAACACCGTGCACCTGGCAACCTTGGTTAGCACGCACTGCGCCCGGCCCGCCACAGGAGTCGCTGGTGCACGATGAGACAAGGATTTCCCTACTGGGCAAACCCTCCCTAACCCGGATGACGCTAGACCAATTGTGCGTCGCCCCATGGACCTCCCGGTCACAGCCGGTTACGACAGAGACTGAGCGCGAACCCAGATTCTCTGGTGGCACAGCTGGCGCTGCAGTACAGCGCCCTTAACCACTTTGCCACCCGGGAGGCCCCCTCGATGCACTTATTGATAAAGCCAGTGACTGATGTGGTGTACTCCTCGATGCCATCGGAAGAATCCCGGAACATGTCCCAGTCTGTGATAGCAAAACAGTCCTGTAGTTTAGCATCTGCTTCATCTGACCACTTTTTTATAGGCTGAGTCACTGGTGCTTCCTGCTTTCATTTTTGCTTGTAAGCAGGAATCAGGAGGATAGAATTGTGGTCAGATTTACCAAATGGAGGGCGAGAGAGAGCTTTGTACGCATCTCTGTGTGTAGAGTACAGGTGATCTAAAAAAATATATCTCTGGTTGCGCATTTAACATGTTGAAACTGATTTAAGTTTCCCTGCATTAAAGTCCCTGGCCACTAGGAGCACCGCCTCTGTGTGAGCGGTTTCCTGTTTGCTTATTTCCTTATACAGCTTACTGAGTGCGGTCTTAGTGCCAGCATTAGTCTGTGGTGGTAAATAAACAGCCACGAAAAGTATAGCTGAAAACTCTCTTGGCAAATAGGGTGGTCTACAGTTTATCATAAGATACTCAACTTCAGGCGAGCAAAATCTAGAGACTTCCTCAGATTTCGTGTACCAGATGTTGTTTACAAATATGTTCAGACCCCCCCCCCCCCCCCTTGCCTTATCGGAGTGTGCTGTTCTATCTTGCCGGTGCAGCGTATATCCCGCTAGCTGAATATCCATGTCATCGTTCAGCCACGATTCCGTGAAACATAAGATGTTACAGTTTTTGATGTCCCGTTGGTAGGATATTCGTGATCGTACCTCGTCTAATTTATTGTCCAATGATTGTACGTTGGCAAGTGATATTGACGGTAACGGCAGCTTTCCCACTCGCCTTCTGCGGATCCTTATGAGGCACCCCGCTCTGTGTCCTCTGTACCTGCGTCTCTTTCTTTTGCCAATGACGGGGATGTTGACCTTTTCGGGTGTTCGAAGTACGTCCTGTGCATTCAGGAGGATGTTCCCTAAGTAACATATAGGTCATTGGGATAACAGTTATAAGCTCAGGTACTGCTGGGATTCATACCCAGGGTCTCCTGTATACAAGACAGGTGCTTTCACCAGCTAACTCACAGTTACCAACACATCTGCAATGCAGTTTGGCAAGCCCACTCTTTGAAGGAGGTGGATGGCAGTTGGCTCAAATGTGTCAATTGCAATCTACAAAGCTTGAAGAGTAATGTGGAAGTAATCTGGAAGTATAAGATGGTCCTTCGAATGCCACAATAAAAACATTTTATTGTTTTTGCCTATTTTCCATGTGTCCTATCTGTGCTTTGAATTCAAAACAGTTAACACAAACTAAGCTAGCAGTGTTATTAAAAGTTCAATAGAAAAATGCCTTCGTACCTTCGAATAACCTATAATTATTGTTCTCAGATTGTTAATAAAACCTCCCAGGAAAAATTTTAGGGAACCAAACAAAAATATTTCTCAGAACCTCCCTGCATTCTGTTCCCAGAACAGGCTACATTTGTTTAAAAAACATTCAATTTTAACGGTCAGGAAACTTATGGCTACGTTCCCAGAACCAATGGAAAACCAAAATCATACACTCCCACAACTTCCAAGGAACAAAATGTGCTAGCTGAGTAAAGTTTCTTACATTCATTGTCCTTCAAATCTCTACAACCCATCCCTGTTTTACATGAATTAAACAACATTTATTCATATCTGAATTATTAAACTTCCACATTAATCGCAATAAACACAGTTGAGCCAACTTGGATTTAATTTTCCAAACATATAGCCTACAGATCAATGAAAGGTACATAATGATAGGTTCCAAGACAAATTTCACAATTCTATCCATCAGAGTAAACTACTGTTGTATGCAAATTTATTTTCTAGCCACAGGCATGCTGCATATCACTAAACAACAATAAATTGTTGATGTGGTTCTGCCAATTGATTCAATTTATTGATTTTTAAAATAGTTCAATGTTGACTACAGACTTGGGTTCAAATACATGTGCATTTGAGTATCTGGTATTTTCAAATACACAGCCCAAAACAAATACTTTTGAGTATTTTAACGGTTATTTGTCAAAACGAAATGGTCTACCAAATTATGTTTTGTTGAACCACCTGCAACTAGTATGTACGGCATTCGCCCTGAGGAGCGTGTTAACTGTCCGCTGCCACCTGTGTCGTACTCATCCTGAAACGTGTTAAAGTTCGGAACAATTGATTCCGGCTATACACACCAGGTCTCCAGTGTACCTTCACAACCCGGTGTGTTCGGTTCCTACTCTTCGCACTCTTCCTCCAGTGTGCCTCCAGGGTCCAGTATGCCCTGTTCTTTCTCTCCACACTCGCCCTGAGGTCCGTGTCCCCAACCCGGTACTACCAGTGCCGGCACCACGCACCAGGCTTCCTGTGCGCCTCCGGAGCCCAGTACGCCCTGTTCCTGCTCCTCGCACTCGCCCTGAGGTGCATGTCCCCAGCAAGGTACCACCAGTGCCGGCACCACGCACCAGGCCTACAGTGCGCCTCAGCAGTCCAAAGCGTCCGGCGACGGTCCCCAGTCCGGGGTCTCCAGCGACGGTCCGGGGTCTCCGGCGACGGTCCCCAGTCTAGAACATCCGCCGATGATCCACGCAGCGAGGGTCCCCAGCCCGGGGCCTACGGCGAGGATCCGCAGTCCAAAGGATCTGACGATGATCCACGGGTCAGGGCTACAAGTGCGGACTCGGTGTTAGGAAGGGGGACGGAGTCCAGAACCAGAGCCGCCACCAAGGTTAGATGCCCACCCAGACCCTCCCATATAGGTTTAGGTTTGCAGCCGGGAGTCCGCACCTTTGGGAGGGGGGGGGGTACTACTGTCACGCCCTGACCTTAGTAATCTTTGTTTTCTTTATTTGGTTAGGTCAGGGTGTGACGAGGGTGGTATGTGTAGTTTTTGTATGTCTAGGGGTTTTTGTATATCTAGGTGTTTGTCTATGGTTGCCTAGATTGGTTCCCAATCAGAGGCAGCTGTTGATCATTGTCTCTGATTGGGGACCATATTTAGGTAGCCATATTCCTTGGGTATTTTGTGGGTTATTGTCTGTGTAGTTGCCTGTCAGCGCTCGTGTCGTATAGCTTTACATTCATTTTGTCACGCCCTGGCCTTAGTATTTTGTGTTTTCTTTGGATTGTGGTTTAGTGAAGTAGTCTAGGGAAGTCTATGGTTGCCTAGAGTGGTTCTCAATCAGAAGCAGGTGTTTATCGTTGTCTCTGATTGGGAACCATATTTAGGCAGCCATATTCTTTGAGTGTTTCATGGGTGATTGTTCCTGTCTCTGTGTTTGTTGCACCAGATAGGGCTGTTTCGGTTTTTCACGGTTCTTGTGTATGGTGTATTCCTTTTTCATCTTCATTAAAGATGTATCAAGATAACCACGTTGCATTTTGTTGCTCCTCTCTTTCACCAGAAAACCGTAACACATTTTGTATACTTTGTTCAGTGTTTCTCTTTCATTAAAGAAGTATGTATTCTTATCACGCTGCGCCTTGGTCTCCTCGTTATGACGAACGTGACATTGGCCTTGTGAAGTCATTGTCAAGTAAGCAAGAGATACTGTTGCATGTAGGTCTAGATTATTTATGGGTTGATCATATATAAATATCAAAACATTATTTTATGGATTGATCATATAGCCAGGAGTAAAATCAACTCATAAAAGTTTATCTCAGCTGGTAATCACAACATTTTGAGATAGTGTGAAGGAAAGACAGTGATGACGCTCATTGACGTTGCTGCAAATGATGGGGAATAACCAATTGTGATATTAACAACTCAAAAGCAATTCCATGTGGCGCAGGAACCACTGACTCGCTACCCTTTATTATTAAGACACCTGCTGGTAACGTAACTGGTTAGGACAGCTCATGAGGTCTCCTAAATTTCTTTCAACTAGGTGGGACTAATGACTAAAGAGGATTCATGCATATCTTTTATTTTTACCAATAAGAGTAGGAGTAAAATGTCTCTATTCTTAGAATTTTCTACTCTGAGATGCTTTGTGGATAATGGCCCGAAATGTACATAGTTATTTTCACACGCTCACACTAACACATGTTCTTAAACACAGGTCTGAAACACCAGAATGTAACACATTGATTAATTAATTACATAAGTATATACTGCATTGCCTTTACGGTATGTACCCTTTAGGGTATGGTTTTGTTATTAAAATGAAACTTCTTTATCCAGTGTATATATATACCAGCATTTATAGTACTGACAGGGAACTAAATACTTTCTTGTTCTTATATCCGTTTGAATTTCATTCAAGAGTACATAATTAGTTTGTTTTTGCTTTGCAATGCCCGATAACTGGTCAATGTCTCACCTCCAAAGCTGTATCCAAATCCACCAGATGATGCTGAGCCACAAATGATTAGATCTATCTGGCTTGAACAACCACTGCCTGAGCCCAGTGATGCAAAAGTGGACAACCATATCAGGTTCAGACTATCACCATGTCTTTCTGTCCCTTCAGTATGGGAGGTTGCTTTATCTATTGAGGTTAGTCAGTCGGTCGGTCTGCCAGCCATCAGAGGATTCAGTCAGAGGCCCTGCATAGTCACTATCTGACACCTACAGAAACAGTTTACAGTATACTCCTAGTGGTGGAGACTGAGGTGGATCCTGGGAAACGGAGTCCTACAAGCTGTTTTTCTCAGTGGCAGTGGAGCTGGTAGTGCCGGAGCTGGTGGCGCCGGTGCATTCTGCAGTTTCTGTGCTGCGGGGGAAGTAGACGGTGGTCTTGTGTTCTTCGTAGGTGTCGATGTGTTTCAGGTGCACCACCATGTGCAGCGCGTAGGCCAGGACCAGGAGAAGGATTAGAGAGGTGATCAGACCCATGAGGATAGCTGGGGTGAAGAACGTAGCGCAATCACTGGCTGAGCCAAACTTGTTGGACAGCACATTGAACGATTGTATCTGTCGAGCAAAGAGAAATATAAAGGTGAGATGTTTGAGTAAAGTAAACGATGCAACAAAGTAGGGCTGTAACGAAATCAGTATTGCAAATCAGAAGCAGACAACTTTTTGGTCCTTAAAAAACATGCTGTATGTAACATATCATCAAAGCATCCAACCAAAATATATTTGAGATTTTTTAAAACAGGGTGCAAGGAAGAGTGAATCTAAACAGTGAAGTTACAGTGCCTTGCGAAAGTATTCGGCCCCCTTGAACTTTGCGACCTTTTGCCACATTTCAGGCTTCAAACATAAAGATATAAAACTGTATTTTTTTGTGAAGAATCAACAACAAGGGGGACACAATCATGAAGTGGAACGACATTTATTGGATATTTCAAACTTTTTTAACAAATCAAAAACTGAAAAATTGGGCGTGCAAAATTATTCAGCCCCTTTACTTTCAGTGCAGCAAACTCTCTCCAGAAGTTCAGTGAGGATCTCTGAATGATCCAATGTTGACCTAAATGACTAATGATGATAAATACAATCCACCTGTGTGTAATCAAGTCTCCGTATAAATGCACCTGCACTGTGATAGTCTCAGAGGTCCATCAAAAGCGAAGAGAGCATCATGAAGAACAAGGAACACACCAGGCAGGTCCGAGATACTGTTGTGAAGAAGTTTAAAGCCGGATTTGGATACAAAAATATTTCCCAAGCTTTAAACATCCCAAGGAGCACTGTGCAAGCGATAATATTGAATTGGAAGGAGTATCAGACCACTGCAAATCTACCAAGACCTGGCCGTCCCTCTAAACTTTCAGCTCATACAAGGAGAAGACTGATCAGAGATGCAGCCAAGAGGCCCATGATCACTCTGGATGAACTGCAGAGATCTACAGCTGAGGTGGGAGTCTCTGTCCATAGGACAACAATCAGTCGTATATTGCACAAATCTGGCCTTTATGGAAGAGTGGCAAGAAGAAAGCCATTTCTTAAAGATATCCATAAAAAGTGTCGTTTAAAGTTTGCCACAAGCCACCTGGGAGACACACCAAACATGTGGAAGAAGGTGCTCTGGTCAGATGAAACCAAAATTGAACTTTTTGGCAACAATACAAAACGTTATGTTTGGCGTAAAAGCAACACAGCTCATCACCCTGAACACACCATCCCCACTGTCAAACATGGTGGTGGCAGCATCATGGTTTGGGCCTGCTTTTCTTCAGCAGGGACAGGGAAGATGGTTAAAATTGATGGGAAGATGGATGGAGCCAAATACAGGACCATTCTGGAAGAAAACCTGATGGAGTCTGCAAAAGACCTGAGACTGGGACGGAGATTTGTCTTCCAACAAGACAATGATCCAAAACATAAAGCAAAATCTACAATGGAATGGTTCAAAAATAAACATATCCAGGTGTTAGAATGGCCAAGTCAAAGTCCAGACCTGAATCCAATCGAGAACTGAAAACTGCTGTTCACAAATGCTCTCCATCCAACCTCACTGAGCTCGAGCTGTTTTGCAAGGAGGAATGGGAAAAAATGTCAGTCTCTCGATGTGCAAAACTGATAGAGACATACCCCAAGCGACTTACAGCTGTAATCGCAGCAAAAGGTGGCGCTACAAAGTATTAACTTAAGGGGGCTGAATAATTTTGCACGCCCAATTTTTCAGTTTTTGATTTGTTAAAAAAGTTTGAAATATCCAATAAATGTCGGTCCACTTCATGATTGTGTCCCACTTGTTGTTGATTCTTCACAAAAAAATACAGTTTTATATCTTTATGTTTGAAGCCTGAAATGTGGCAAAAGGTCGCAAAGTTCAAGGGGGCCGAATTCTTTCGCAAGGCACTGTAGGTAAGTTGGAAGCTTGTGCAGAAGGGCTTTGGAAACAAGAGTGTAATGATGTGATCTACGTGACTTCAAAAAGTTTCAGCCAACCTTTTGGTAAAGAATGCAGTCTCCTGTGATCAAGGGGACTCATTCGATTATAGAACCATCCAATGAGCCAATCTTACGTGAATTTGAAAATATGTATTTAAGCACGAGTTTTATATGAGTAAGGGCTTCCTGTACAGCTGTAAAATCGGACTATAGCCTTGTCACAGCCAGGTCAGCAGTAGGGGAAATTGCATACATAATATTATCCCCTGCATCTTGATAAAATGTAAACATTTTAACAGATTGATCAATAGCATTTATATAAATAGCGAAAAGAGCAGGGCCTAGTATCGACCCAGGTGGAACTGTCATGTATTGTCATGTTGTGTCCTGTTCCTGTTCTTTCTCTTCACCCTGTCTCCCTCTGCTGGTCGTATTAGGTTACCTTTTCTCCCCCGCTTTCCCCCAGCTGTTCCTTGTCTCCTCCTAACTACCTCGTCACCCCTTTTCCCACCTGTTCCCTTTTTCCCTCTGATTAGTCCTCTATATCTCTCTCTGTTTTTGTTCCTGTCCTTGTCGGATTCTTGTTTGTGTGTCTCATGCCTGAACCAGACTATCATCGTGTTTGCTGCAACCTTGTCCTGTCCTGTCGGAATCTACCTGTCCATCTGAGCCCACGTGTGTTCATCATTAAAGAAACTCTGTTTGTTAATTCGCTTTTGGGTCCTCATTCACGCACCTGACAGAAGAATCCGACCAAGAATGGACCCAGCGACTTCGGATCCTCTCCACTCAGCCGTCGAGATCCAGGGAGCGATGCTAGGCAGACACGAGCAGGAATTGTCTGCTGCTCGACATGCCGTTGAGACCCTGGCCACCCAAGTCTCCAACCTCACAGAACAGGTTCACCATCTCCGCCTCGATCCACCGGCCACTTCCAGGGCTTTCGAATCTCCGGAGCCCAGAATCAATAACCCGCCGTGTTACTCTGGGGAGCCCACTGAATGCCGCTCGTTCCTCACCCAGTGTGATGTTGTGTTTTCTCTCCAGCCCAACACTTACGCCAGGAGCACTGCTCGTGTCGCCTACGTCATATCTCTCCTTACTGGACGGGCTCGTGAGTGGGGCACGGCAATCTGGGAGGCAAGGGCTGAGTGTACTAACCAGTATCAGGACTTTAAGGAGGAGATGATACGGGTTTTTGATCGATCTGTTTTTGGGGAGGAGGCTTCCAGGGCCCTGTCTTCCCTATGTCAAGGTAATCGATCCATAACAGACTACTCTATTGAGTTTCGCACTCTTGCTGCCTCCAGTGGCTGGAACGAGCCGGCTTTGCTCGCTCGTTTTCTGGAGGGTCTCCGCGCAGAGGTAAAGGATGAGATTCTCTCCCGGGAGGTTCCTTCCAGCGTGGATTCCTTGATTGAACTCGCCATTCGCATTGAGCGACGGGTTGATCTTCGTCACCGAGCTCGTGGAAAGGAGCTCGCGTTCTCCGTTGCCCCCCTCTCCGCATTACTACCATCTTCCTCTGCCGGCTCGGGAGCTGAGCCTATGCAGCTGGGAGGTATCCGCATCTCGACTAAGGAGAGGGAACGGAGAATCACCAACCGCCTCTGTCTCTATTGCGGTTCTGCTGGTCATTTTGTCACTTCATGTCCAGTAAAAGCCAGAGCTCATCAGTAAGCGGAGGGCTACTGGTGAGCGCTACTACTCCTGTCTCTCCTTCAAGATCCTGCACTACCTTGTCGGTCGTTCGTCAGCTTCCTGCAGTGCCTTAATAGACTCTGGGGCGGAGGGCTGTTTTATGGACGAGACCTGGGCTCGGGAACATGACATTCCTCTCAGACAGTTAAGGGAGCCCACGGCCTTGTTCGCCCTGGATGGTAGTCCTCTCCCCAGGATTCAGCGTGAGACGCTACCTTTAACCCTCACTGTTTCTGGTAATCATAGCGAAACCATTTCTTTTTTAATTTTTCGTTCACCTTTTACACCTGTTGTTTTGGGCCATCCCTGGCTAGTTTGTCATAATCCTTCCATTAATTGGTCTAGTAATTCTATCCTCTCCTGGAACGTCTCTTGTCATGTGAAATGTTTAATGTCTGCTATCCCTCCTGTTTCCTCTGTCTCTTCTTCACAGGAGGAGCCTGGTGATTTGACAGGGGTGCCGGAGGAATATCACGATCTGCGCACGGTGTTCAGTCGGTCCAGGGCCACCTCTCTTCCTCCACACCGGTCGTATGATTGTAGTATTGATCTCCTTCCGGGAACCACTCCTCCCCGGGGTAGACTATACTCTCTGTCGGCTCCCGAACGTAAGGCTCTCAAAGATTATTTGTCTGTAGCTCTTGACGCCGGTACCATAGTCCCCTCCTCCTCTCCCGCCGGAGCGGGGGTTTTTTTTGTCAAGAAGAAGGACGGGTCTCTGCGCCCCTGCATAGATTATCGAGGGCTGAATGACATAACAGTGAAGAATCGTTATCCGCTTCCTCTTATGTCTTCAGCCTTCGAGATCCTGCAGGGAGCCAGGTTTTTCACTAAGTTGGACCTTCGTAACGCTTACCATCTCGTGCGCATCAGGGAGGGGGACGAGTGGAAGACGGCGTTTAACACTCCGTTAGGGCACTTTGAATACCGGGTTCTTCCTTTCGGCCTCGCTAACGCTCCAGCTGTCTTTCAGGCATTAGTCAATGATGTCCTGAGAGACATGCTGAACATCTTTGTTTTCGTTTACCTTGACGATATCCTGATTTTTTCACCGTCACTCCAGATTCATGTTCAGCACGTTCGACGTGTCCTCCAGCGCCTTTTAGAGAATTGTCTTTTTGTGAAGGCTGAGAAGTGCACTTTTCATGCCTCCTCCGTCACATTTCTCGGTTCTGTTATTTCCGCTGAAGGCATTAAGATGGATCCCGCTAAGGTCCAAGCTGTCATTGATTGGCCCGTCCCTAAGTCACGCGTCGAGCTGCAGCGCTTTCTCGGCTTCGCGAACTTCTATCGTCGTTTCATCCGTAATTTCGGTCAGGTGGCAGCTCCTCTCACAGCCCTTACTTCTGTCAAGACGTGCTTTAAGTGGTCCGTTTCCGCCCAGGGAGCTTTTGATCTCCTCAAGAATCGTTTTACATCCGCTCCTATCCTTGTTACACCTGACGTCTCTAGACAGTTCGTTGTCGAGGTTGACGCGTCAGAGGTGGGCGTGGGAGCCATTCTTTCTCAGCGCTCCCTCTCTGACGACAAGGTCCACCCATGCGCGTATTTTTCTCATCGCCTGTCGCCGTCGGAACGTAACTATGATGTGGGAAACCGCGAACTGCTCGCCATCCGGTTAGCCCTAGGCGAATGGCGACAGTGGTTGGAGGGGGCGACCGTTCCTTTTGTCGTTTGGACTGACCATAGGAACCTTGAGTACATCCGTTCTGCCAAACGACTTAATGCGCGTCAGGCGCGTTGGGCGCTGTTTTTCGCTCGTTTCGAGTTCGTGATTTCTTATCGCCCGGGCTCTAAGAACACCAAGCCTGATGCTTTATCTCGTCTCTTCAGTTCTTCAGTAGCCTCCACTGACCCCGAGGGGATTCTCCCTGAGGGGCGTGTTGTCGGGTTGACTGTCTGGGGAATTGAGAGGCAGGTAAAGCAAGCACTCACTCAAACTCCGTCGCCGCGCGCTTGTCCCAGGAACCTTCTTTTCGTTCCCGTTCCTACTCGTCTGGCCGTTCTTCAGTGGGCTCACTCTGCCAAGTTAGCCGGCCACCCTGGCGTTCGGGGTACGCTTGCTTCCATTCGCCAGCGTTTTTGGTGGCCCACCCGGGAGCATGACACGCGTCGTTTCGTGGCTGCTTGTTCGGTCTGCGCGCAGACTAAGTCCGGTAACTCCCCTCCTGCCGGCCGTCTCAGGCCGCTTCCCATTCCCTCTCGACCGTGGTCTCACATCGCCTTAGATTTTGTCACCGGACTGCCTTCGTCAGCGGGGAAGACTGTTATTCTTACGGTTGTCGATAGGTTCTCTAAGGCGGCTCATTTCATTCCCCTTGCTAAGCTTCCTTCTGCTAAAGAGACGGCACAAATCATCATCGAGAATGTTTTCAGAATTCATGGCCTTCCGTCAGACGTCGTCTCGGACAGAGGTCCGCAATTCACGTCTCAATTTTGGAGGGAGTTTTGCCGTTTGATTGGGGCTTCCGTCAGTCTCTCTTCCGGCTTTCACCCCCAGTCTAACGGTCAAGCAGAACGGGCCAATCAGACTATTGGTCGCATCTTACGCAGTCTTTCTTTTCGCAACCCTGCGTCTTGGTCAGAACAGCTCCCCTGGGCAGAGTACGCCCACAACTCGCTTCCTTCGTCTGCGACCGGGCTATCTCCTTTTCAGAGTAGCCTCGGGTACCAGCCTCCGCTGTTCTCATCTCAGTTCGCCGAGTCCAGCGTCCCCTCCGCTCAGGCTTTTGTCCAACGTTGCGAGCGCACCTGGAAGAGGGTCAGGTCTGCACTTTGCCGTTATAGGACGCAGACTGTGAGGGCTGCTAATAAGCGTAGAACTAAGAGTCCTAGATATTGTCGCGGTCAGAGAGTTTGGCTCTCCACTCAGAACCTTCCCCTTAAGACGGCTTCTCGCAAGTTGACCCCGCGGTTCATTGGTCCGTTCCGTATTTCTCGGGTCATTAATCCTGTCGCAGTTCGACTTCTTCTTCCGCGATACCTTCGTCGCGTCCACCCGGTCTTCCATGTCTCCTGTATCAAGCCCGTTCTTCGCGCCCCCGCTCGTCTTCCCCCCCCCCCCCCCCCCATCCTTGTCGAGGGCGCACCCATCTACAGGGTCCGTAGGATTTTGGACATGCGTCCTCGGGGCCGTGGTCACCAGTACCTCGTAGATTGGGAGGGGTACGGTCCTGAGGAGAGGAGTTGGGTTCCCTCTCGGGACGTGCTGGACCGTGCGCTGATCGAGGATTTCCTCCGTTGCCGCCAGGTTTCCTCCTCGAGTGCGCCAGGAGGCGCTCGGTGAGTGGGGGGGTACTGTCATGTATTGTCATGTTGTGTCCTGTTCCTGTTCTTTCTCTTCACCCTGTCTCCCTCTGCTGGTCGTATTAGGTTACCTTTTCTCCCCCGCTTTCCCCCAGCTGTTCCTTGTCTCCTCCTAACTACCTAGTCCTCTATATCTCTCTCTGTTTTTGTTCCTGTCCTTGTCGGATTCTTGTTTGTGTGTCTCATGCCTGAACCAGACTATCATCGTGTTTGCTGCAACCTTGTCCTGTCCTGTCGGAATCTACCTGTCCATCTGAGCCCACGTGTGTTCATCATTAAAGAAACTCTGTTTGTTAATTCGCTTTTGGGTCCTCATTCACGCACCTGACAGGAACACCTTTATGTACAAGAAATTCAGACTTAACCTCATCAATCACGATGGCCGGAGTTCTGTAACTAAGATAGTCATGAAACCACGAGCAGGAGTCAGAGCCCAGGCCAATCGAGGACAACTTGTTCAATAAAATAGCATGATCAACAGTATCAAACGCTTTTGAAAGATCCACAAACAAGGCAGCACAATTAATTTTAGCGTCTAAAGTACTGACAATATCATTAACAACTAATGTGGTGACTGTGCTATGCCCTGGCCTAAACCCAGATTGATTTATATTCATAATAACATGCTCAGATAAAAAATAGTGAAGTTGCTTTTTTACCAAAGATTTTATCATCTTAGACAGACATGGAGGCCTGGAGATTGGATGATAATTATCAAGATCACTATCATCTCTGCCCTTATGGAGTGGCGGCACTGTTTTCCATACTTTTGGAATTTTTCCTGATAACAATGTTAGATTTAAGATATAGCTTACTGAGCCAGCAATGAGGGGGGCAGCTCACTTGAGCAGATCCAGTTCCATTAGGTCAGCCCCTGTGGATTTCTTTGTATCTATAGCAAGAAATCCTTTAGACAAATCTGACCATGACTCCATCTTGTTGCTCCCCTAAAGGCAGAAACTAAAACAGGAAGCGCCCGTGCTTAGGTTTATCCAACGCTGGTCTGACCAATCGGATTCCACGCTTCAAGATTGAAGCAATCACGTGGACTGGGATATGTTTCAGGTAACCTCAGATAATAACATTGACGTATACACTGACTCGGTGAGCGAGTTTATAAAGCATTCCCTAACCAGAAACTGTGGATTAATGGCAGCATTCGTGCAAAACTGAAAGCACGTACCACCGGATTTAATCATGGCAAGGTGACTGAAAATATGGCCGAACTACAGTGTAGTTATTCCCTCCGTAACGCAATCAAAGTGTCAGTATAGAGACCATGTGGAGTCGCAATTCAATGGCTCAAACATGAGACGTATGTGGCAGAGTCTACAGACAATCACGGACTACAAAAAGAAAACCAGCCCGTCGCGGACATCGACGTCTTGCTTCCAGACAAATTAAACAACTTATTTTGCGCGCTTTGAGGACAGTGCCACCGACAAGGTCCACTACCAAAGACTGTGGGCTCTCCTTCTCATGGCCAACGTGAGTAAAACATTTAAACATGTTAACCCTCGCAAGGCTACCGGCCCAGACAGCATCCCTAGCCGGGTCCTCAGAACATGCGCAGACCAGCTCGCTGGTGTGTTTACGGACATGTTCAATCAATCCCAATCCCAGTATGCTGTCCCCACATGCTTCAAGATGGCCGCCATTGTTCCTGTTCCCAAAAAAGCTAAGGTAACTGAACTAAATGACTATTACCCCATAGCACTCACTTCTGTCATCATGAACTGCTTTGAGAGACTAGTCAAGGATCATATCACCTCCAGCCTACCTGTCGCCCTAGACCCACTTCAATTTGCTTATCGCCCCAATAGGTCCACAGATGATGCAGTTGCCATCACACTGCACACTGCCCTATCCCATCTGGACAAGAGGAATACACATGTATGAATGCTGTTCATTGACTACCCATTCAACACCCTCCAAACTCATCATTAAGCTTGAGACCCTGGGCCTCGACCCCGCCCTGTGCAACAGGGTCCTGGACTTCCTGACGGGTCGCCCCCAGGTGGTGAAGGTAGGAAACAACTTCTCCACTCCACTGATCCTCAACACTGGGGCCCCACAAGGGTGTGTTCTCAGCCCCCTCCTGTACTCCCTGTTCACCCACGACTGCGTGGCCATGCACGCCTCCAACTCAATCATCAAGTTTGCAGACGACACAACAGTGGTAGGCTTGACTACCAACAACGACGAGACAGCCTACAGGGAGGAGGTGGGGGCTGGAGTGTGGTGTCAGGAAAATAACCTCTCACTCATTGTCAGCAAAACAAAAGAGATGATCGTGGATTTCAGGAAACAGTAAAGGGAACACCCCCCTATCCACATCGACGGGACAGCAGTGGAGAAGGTGGAAAGTTTTAAGTTCCTCTGTGTACATATCACCGACAAACTGAAATGGTCCACGCACACAGACAGTGTGGTGAAGAAGGCAAAACAGTGCCTCTTCAACCTCAGGAGGCTGGAAAAATGTGGCTTGTCCCCGAAAACCCTCACTAACTTTTACATGTGCACAATTGAGAGCATCCTGGCTGTATCACAACGCATCACCGGGAACAAACTACATGCCCTCCAGGACACCTACAACACCCGATGTCACAGGAAGGCAAAAAAGATAATTAACGACAATAACCACCCGAGCCACTGCCTGTTCACCGCATTTCCATCCAGAAGGCGAGGTCAGTACAGGTGCATCATAGCTGGGACAGAGAGATTGAAAAATAGCTTCTATCTCAAGGCCATCAGATTGTTAAACAGCCACCACTAGCACAGAGAGGCGGCTGCCTACCTACAGACTTGATATCATTGGCCACTTTAATAATGCCATTTTAAGAATGTTTACATATCTCGCATTACTCATCTCATATGTATATAATGTATACTGTATCCTTCACTATCTATTCTTTACTATCTATTGCATCTTAGCCACTCGGTCACTGCTCATCCATATATTTTATACTTACAGTGCCTTGCGAAAGTATTCGGCCCCCTTGAACTTTGCGACCTTTTGCCACATTTCAGGCTTCAAACATAAAGATATAAAACTGTATTTTTTTGTGAAGAATCAACAACAAGTGGGACACAATCATGAAGTGGAACGACATTTATTGGATATTTCAAACTTTTTTAACAAATCAAAAACTGAAAAATTGGGCGTGCAAAATGATTCAGCCCCTTTACTTTCAGTGCAGCAAACTCTCTCCAGAAGTTCAGTGAGGATCTCTGAATGATCCAATGTTGACCTAAATGACTAATGATGATAAATACAATCCACCTGTGTGTAATCAAGTCTCCGTATAAATGCACCTGCACTGTGATAGTCTCAGAGGTCCGTTAAAAGCGCAGAGAGCATCATGAAGAACAAGGAACACACCAGGCAGGTCCGAGATACTGTTGTGAAGAAGTTTAAAGCCGGATTTGGATACAAAAAGATTTCCCAAGCTTTAAACATCCCAAGGAGCACTGTGCAAGCGATAATATTGAAATGGAAGGAGTATCAGACCACTGCAAATCTACCAAGACCTGGCCGTCCCTCTAAACTTTCAGCTCATACAAGGAGAAGACTGGTCAGAGATGCAGCCAAGAGGCCCATGATCACTCTGGATGAACTGCAGAGATCTACAGCTGAGGTGGGAGACTCTGTCCATAGGACAACAATCAGTCGTATATTGCACAAATCTGGCCTTTATGGAAGAGTGGCAAGAAGAAAGCCATTTCTTAAAGATATCCATAAAAAGTGTCGTTTAAAGTTTGCCACAAGCCACCTGGGAGACACACCAAACATGTGGAAGAAGGTGCTCTGGTCAGATGAATCCAAAATTGAACTTTTTGGCAAAAATGCAAAATGTTATGTTTGGCGTAAAAGCAACACAGCTCATCACCCTGAACACACCATCCCCACTGTCAAACATGGTGGTGGCAGCATCATGGTTTGGGCCTGCTTTTCTTCAGCAGGGACAGGGAAGATGGTTAAAATTGATGGGAAGATGGATGGAGCCAAATACAGGACCATTCTGGAAGAAAACCTGATGGAGTCTGCAAAAGACCTGAGACTGGGACGGAGATTTGTCTTCCAACAAGACAATGATCCAAAACATAAAGCAAAATCTACAATGGAATGGTTCAAAAATAAACATATCCAGGTGTTAGAATGGCCAAGTCAAAGTCCAGACCTGAATCCAATCGAGAATCTGTGAAAAGAACTGAAAACTGCTGTTCACAAATGCTCTCCATCCAACCTCACTGAGCTCGAGCTGTTTTGCAAGGAGGAATGGGAAAAAATTTCAGTCTCTTGATGTGCAAAACTGATAGAGACATACCCCAAGCGACTTACAGCTGTAATCGCAGCAAAAGGTGGCGCTACAAGGTATTAACTTAAGGGGGCTGAATAATTTTGCACGCCCAATTTTTCAGTTTTTGATTTGTTAAAAAGTTTGAAATATCCAATAAATGTCGTTCCACTTCATGATTGTGTCCCACTTGTTGTCGATTCTTCACAAAAAAATACAGTTCTATATCTTTATGTTTGAAGCCTGAAATGTGGCAAAAGGTCGCAAAGTTCAAGGGGGCCGAATACTTTCGCAAGGCACTGTATATATTCTCATCACATTCCTTTACTTGATTGTGTGTATTGGTTTTGTTGTGGAATTTGTTAGATATTAGGTTTTGTTGTGGAATTGTCAGATATGACCAGTTATATACTGCTGCACTGTCGGATCTAGAAGCATAATTAATTTGCTACACTAGCAATAACATCCGCTAACCATGTGAATGTGACCAATAAAATTTGATTTGAAGTACGGAATCAAGGATTTATTTTTCTGTGAATTGCCGAAATGCAATGACTACCATTTTCTGAGTTAATCTGCAAAATGTCAGAATCAGCATTAAGCCCACTCTTAGATATAGTAGGGTTAGACGCTCTTTGAAAAAGATAGCCCGCTGAAATAAAATGGCAATTAAATCCATCAATGATGTCATTTTTGTCTGTAATGGGACCAGAATTAATTTGTTGGGGCAGAGAGTAGGAAGTGCAACCCTTTAGAGATATGACAGTGTTCGAGAATTTAGCCAGATTCCCTTTACAATCGTAGAGTGGTTACATAATAATCCCATTTAGCCTTTCTGATTAGTCTTCCACATTGATTCCTCAGTTGACTAAAAGATTGCCAATCTCGGCCTAAGCCTGTGTTCCTGGCCTTGATCCAGGCAACATTCGTCTTGTGAATGACTTTGGATAATGCAGGAGTGAACCAGGCATTCGATCTACCTTTACTGTCATAGTTTTGAAGGGGCATGATTATCTACAATAGTATTGATGACATTTGCAAAAAAGCTTAAATCTAAATCAGGTTAAGGGATAGCTGAGATACAATCAAGGTCACTAAAATAAATACTTTGTAAAAATAAAAATAAAAAGCTTTTTTAAAGGTCCTCTTAGTGATGACACGAGGCTTAGATTTATGCATTCTCATATCTCTGACACAGGCAACTGGCCAACGGTCACTAAAATCCAGTGAGAAAACCCCACTATCAACATATTTATCTGGAGTATTTGTCAAAATAAGATCAATCAGGGTAGATTTCGATGGATGTTTAGGATTGGGCAGTGTAGGCTCAGTTATCAGCTGAGACAGGTTTAGGATTGGGCTGTGTAGGCTCAGTTATCAGCTGAGACAGGTTTAGGATTGGGCTGTGTAGGCTCAGTTATCAGCTGAGACAGGTTTAGGATTGGGCTGTGTAGGCTCAGTTATCAGCTGAGACAGGTTTAGGATTGGGCCGTGTAGGCTCAGTTATCAGCCGCGACAGGTTTAGGATTGGGCCGTGTAGGATCAGTTATCAGCTGAGACAGCTTTAGGATTGGGCCGTGTAGGATCAGTTATCAGCTGAGACAGCTTTAGGATTGGGCCGTGTAGGATCAGTTATCAGCTGAGACAGCTTTAGGATTGGGCTGTGTAGGCTCAGTTATCAGTTGAGACAGGTTTAGGATTGGGCTGTGTAGGCTCAGTTATCAGCCGAGACAGGTTTAGGATTGGGCCGTGTAGGCTCAGTTATCAACTGAGACAGCTTTAGGATTGGGCTGTGTAGGCTCAGTTATCTGCTGAGACAGGTTTAGCTCAGAGCAAATATATTTTAGCGTATCTGACAATATTAGAATCTCCCAAAATGAATAGTTCATATTTACCATACTTAGATAGCAATTGAGATAAATTGTTAAGAGAACATGAAGAAGCCGAGAGGGGCGATACACTCCTACTAGTTTCAGCTGGTTATTATGACCAAGGCCCACATTAAGAACAAGACAATCAAAATGCTTAGGGACAGATGTAGCAAGATTTACAAAAACATTTGAATGGTCAATATGGCAACACCCCCACCTCTTCCTGTTCTGTCCCATCTGTAATCATTACAACCAGATAGAGACACATCAGAGTCCTGCACAGAATTATTTCAGAAATGAGCAGAATGTCCACATTGGATTGAGAAGCCAGAATTAAAATAAAATACATATTTGAAATCAAAGTTCTGGAATTTACATGAACTGATCCTAGACCGCAGCTGCCGGATTTCAGGTCAGATGGAGTCTAATACAAGCATGCTATGATCAGTAGGTAACCCCTTGTTTGAAAATACCATGGGATTGGTTTGAATTGGTATAGGTACAAGATTGTCTAGAACCATTGGGTCTATGCCTCGAGTGAGGACATGGGTTAAAAATAAGAGTCAATGAGGGTTGTCTGTGGCGGGCCTGCAGAATGATGACAATGCTGATAATTTATGGTTGTCTCAGCGCAGCATATAAAGGATATGATATACTTTTTTAATCTTGTGGATTTTTCTATATCATGTAACTCTTTAAAAAACCAAACATTCATCTTTCTGGGTTCATACACAAACACACAAAAAAAAACTATACAATAAATAACAAGGTATTGTAATGGTATAAAAAAAATAGTGCCATCTAGAGGTATAACTAGGAACTGCCCTGTGTTATGACCAGTTGAATAAAGCCCACTCAAGTTGCAGTTCTGTTTACAGATCTTTCATTATTATTTTACCAAAATGTTTTAAGAAACAATACAAGTTATCCAGTTATCCATTATAATTCATCAGGAGTAGCTGCCGGGTTCCAACAGAACCCTCAGAACATGCTCCCCTATTAAAACGTGCCTCGCCCTCCTGCCATAAAACGATGCCTCCCCGTAAAAACAATGCATGCCAACCTGGAAGTCTGTGAAGGTGATGTGCCAGTTTGCAGAGTTGTCTGTGATGGAGCTGGGTACGAGCAGCGTGTCGTACTTCTGCAGACTGCTGACGTGCTGACAGTGGTAGGAGTGGGTACTAGGAGCGTAAACATCGGTGGCGTTGAACGTTGCCTCATGGGTCCAGTTGTAGTGGATGTGTACGCTGTCCAGAGTGAACCAGTTCTGCCCTGCCGACTCATAGAATGTGTTGGACATTTGTAGTCTGTTGGAACAGTGCATATACATTGATCACACAATTACATTTGAGTAATTTAGCAGATGCTCTTATCAAGAGAGACTTACAGTCAGTGTACAGTACAATAAATAAATATCAAGTATCACAACCAAAATGGACCCCGCACAATATACTTCAGACCAAGTGTTTTTATTTACCTACATGTGACCTGACCAGGAAAACCATGGGCCTATCTATTATTTGTAAATTGGTCCTTATAGCCTAGCACTGGCTATAAAAATGAATGAAGAGACAAACCTAATTGCAAGTCCTCTCAAGTTCTCCACATCTCCGAAACGTAGTACAAGCCTGGTGGAAAAATAAGGTTCAATAGTACTGTCGAATTAATTAATCAATTAATTAAATTTAATTTTTGTGTCAAATTGCCAGTTGGCAACCCATCCCTTAGGGGATTAATTGACACGTAAACAAACATTACAATAATTCCCTCTGATAATTTAGTGATGATTCTTCTTCCAGAGTTCTCTGTCATTACTTAATCCTTCAAAAATGGAGGATAGCAAGGAAGAGTAATGTACTGGGAAGTGCAGGAGGAATATCTACAGCCGCAAAGCAGACATACGTAGCTTTGTCTTTACTGCACATAGAGCCTTTGGTGTCCACTGGTGCATCGGGGCCGAAGGCCTTCTCTGTGAGATCCACTAAGGTGCTGTTCCTGAACCTGATGGCAAGCTTCCTGGCCCTAAACAGGATACATGTTTTGCTGTTGTAAACCACGCTCAGAGGAGAGTAAGGAAGAATGCTGGATGTCTGCAGTAGTCTCCGTTTGGTTCTGTGTGGGGAGTCCAGCTGCCACTCATAAGGCTGATGGTGGGAATGAGAGGATGAAACAGGAAGGGGTGAAAGAGGGAGAGTGAGAGCAGAAGAGACAGAGGGGAAGACAGAGAAAAGAATAAAGGGAGAAAGAGAGGTAGAATCACTGATTGACGAACAACAGTAATCTGAAAAACTATTACAGATTGCTTTTTCATCTCATTGTGGGGGCTACAGTGGGCGTTCATTGACCAATAAGACTTTGTGTAAAGGTGTTGTTGTTAGGAATAATCCAATCTAGTTATAATTTTTTGTTGAAATTGAATCCAATGGTTTATCTCACTGAGACTAAGCCTTCTGTCTGGGATTAGTTTCAGACGACTGGGAATAAAAGCTTTTTTCATTAACAATGCCATATTGGATTCCTAGAAACGTCAGTCTCTAGTGTCTAATCACACACACAGTAGTCTATATCTCCCTTCTCTGAAGTGTGCACTCGTTCACTATGTTCTGCAAATCTGGTGGAGGCATTGGCTAGTGGGAGTTTCCACCACATTTGTTGTACTCGTCATTTCCTTTCAAGTCAGTGAAGTGAAGTGAACAAGTACACACTTCGGGAGGAAGGAAAGATAATAATTGGGACCTGCAGGACTCTCCTGAGAGGGTCCTCCGCTATAAGCGAAGAACTCTCCCCATCGGAAGCAGCACTGTGGCTCTGGGCAGCCAATCCATCTGTATACAAGGAGAAAGAGAGAAATGTTATTAAATAAAATATGTAGAACTTATAAAGCAATTATCAAATGAATATTAACAATGTGTCACCACTACACCAGTGTCACTATTACACAGGTAAATGAACAACATAAGGTGAAGTGTTACCAGTGAATTATAGTGTATTTTTTATACACATACCATGAAAAACAGGATTCAAAACATTTACATAATCAATTGACAATAAGGGAAAATAACTCACTGTTTTGAACCCTGATATCTTGGGATGTGGGCCCCGCTAAACTGTAAACATACAAAAATAAATGATTATTTCAGATGATATAGAAGTAACCTATAAGGTACTCGACAGTGAACATCAACGTAAATATCCCTTATAGTATTATTAGGACTGTAGATGTAGAGACAATGGTAGATTAAACATAACATCATTAAAATAAAAAAAGATTTAATATTAATGTCACAAATGTATAATTTGTACAGTTCTTTATTTAGAATGTAGTTATGTTGTTACATTTAAAAACCTAGCAGTACTACTTATGTCTCTGTGAGTGAGGCGGAGATATAGCATTTTGCAAATAAAACATTATTTTTTTGTCTCTCTGAAATTAAACCATCAACTGATAGATTTTAAACAAATAAATGTATGTGTTTGAACAACCCCATGCCATGATCAGATAGTGGAAAAAACCACACCAATCTCTTTTAGAATGTCTTTAAAAAATAAAAGGTAATTTACCAACATATCTTCCCAGACCGTGGTGTCCTTACTGGGAATCAGGGAAGCTAGCAGCCAGACCATGGTATCCTTATTATGGCTAAGGGGGGTTAGCGTAGACTGTCTGCCCATCAGATCTGAGGAAGCAACCTGGACTGGCAGACAGCAGTGTTGGAGTCCTCAGGAAGTAAACTGAAATTCCAATGTTCTTCATTTGAATTGGGATTTCAGTTAACTTCCTGAATTGAAATGGAATTGACTCTAACCCTGACTGACAAACATTAGCAGTGTAATTTTAGCACTAGCCTGTAGTCTGTAAAAAAAAAAGAGTCGCTGTACTTTTATATCAATGCAAATTTCAGCAATGTAATTGTACAAAGCACATTTTCTACAGCTTTCGTCTTCGGGTGTCGAGTAGAATTCTCCATTGGACCATTACTAGTCTATTAGAGCAGTGGGTAGTTCGCATCTATAGTTTACCCAGTCATAATCCAATGCAGAGCCTGGCGCTTGCAACCGCAGGATAGTGTGTTTGATTCCCAGGACCACCAGTAAGTCAAATGTATGCAAGAGTGACTGGAAGTCGCTTTAGATAAAAGCGTCTGCTAAATAGTATTTATATTACATTGAACACAAATATTCTGCATGAATCAGAATTCCTTATCTGATTCGTTCATCACTTCATAAAGCATGAGGGCATAAGGCTTGACCCTGCAGTAAGGCACTGCATTGTGTGTGGCGATTTGTTTAACACTATTGCAGAGAGGCATATACTACTGTAATACTATGTTATCTATAACAGGAATAGATCATATTCAGTGTACCTCAGTGTAAAAGTGTAATTATCTGACATTTGTTATTGAAAGTCCATCTGTGGCTGTATCTCTGTTGGCCTGGTTCAGTGATATAACAATACATTTGGGAGTTGATGAGGAGTGAGTGCTCTGTCTTCTTGTTCACCAGCAGATGCCATTGTTACATAATAAAAAGTGACAAAACACTGAGTCATCATTTATCTGAACACAAACGTCAACCTGAATTTGCTACACAGACCTACACGGCCTCATCAAAACCACTAACCTAAGCAGAAATGTAGCTTTCATTCAAACGACTGAACCGATTGTGATGATCTACAGGGGATAGAGAAATCCTCTCCTACCTCTGTCCCCACCCCACCCTACACATCAGCTTACAAATCCACTCTGTAGTCTACCCTGCCGCTGTCATTGACTGGCTGTAACATAGCATGTTGTGGACCAGCCATTACATAATAAATATGATCCACTGATCATCTCTCTCACTCACCTCACAATGCCAGGCATGTCATATATTCTGTGAGGGTAAGTTTGAAGATAAGAGGGGCTGCTTTTAGACTTCCACCTGTGCTCAGACTAAAGCCTGCACCGCCCTACATGTTGCCACCAATGCTCTTGAGGCAATATGTTGCCAATTACATTAGGGGTTTTTATATGAAGTTAAATGTTCCCTAATAGATGAGCCCAAGGTGTTGGGAGACAGGGGGAGAATAATTACTTTGGTAAACAGGTCGGGTGTGGGGGAGTTGATCTTTTCAGTTAAAGATCAAACATGTTTAGCAGTATTGTCCATGTATAGTTTGTTCCTAAATGCACAAAAGACACATTGACAAGTGAAATGAGCCTGAAAATGTGTTTTATTTATTATGTTTCAGGGTTATTGCATTTGGAATGATCCTTACCTCTTGGATCATCAGGTGACTTTGTTTACTGTATTCTATGTTTTCATCACATTATAAACTGGGTGGTTCAAGCCCTGAATGCTGATTGGCTAACAGCCGTGGTATATCAGACCGTATACCACGGGTATGACAAAACATGTATTTTTACTGCTCTAATTACATTGGTAACCAGTTTATAATAGCAATAAGGCATCGCAGGGTTTGTGGTATGTGGCCAATATACCACGGCTAAGGGCTCTATCCAGGCACTCCGCATTTCGGGGTGCACAAGAACACCCCTTAGCCGTGGTATATTGGCCATATACAACACCCCTTCACGTTTCTTACTTAAATATCACAATATCACATAACTACCCTACAGGGAGCATTATAAGCTGCTGCTTTGTATTTGGGGCATGTTTACAGGCATCTGAATTGAAATATCAATCAAATATGATATGAAGAAATGTATAAACAGTACGTGTACAATACTGCCTAACATTTTAGCTTAATATCTGATCTTATTTTTAGATATAAAGCCCCTGTGCTGTGTATTCAAGAAAGGTTGACTGGAGGCTGCTGGAGCCTAGGCAGCAGCAGCTGGGGCAAGTATCAGGGTTTTGACAAAATGCCACATGCCAAAACAGGATGATTAAGAAGGCAGCAGGGTTCAGAAGGTGGGGGTATTCAAGGCACCAGGATTTACCGGGCAATCTGCTATGTCATATTTCAGTCAAAATATGGTGGATCCGGCTCCCCCAGAATAATGCATTCATTAAAGTTATACAAAATACAATTCATGGGATATTATATCCATGTTCTTAAAATGAACTGCAATAATTCCATTGTCAATCACTAGAACCAAAATCAATGAATTGCTGTTCAATGGAATACTACAACCAAATACATTAATTTACTATAACAATCTGTACCCTTTTCGTCACAGTTAACATATTCTATTCAATGTATTCAACTGTAAAGCTAAAGAAAATAACGTTTCTGCGTTACAGAAATAACTAAAGTTTTTTATGTGATTATCGTTATTACATTTTTATCATTTGTGTGGCAGCTGTGCCAGACATACTGAGGTGAATAGCGTGGAATAAAATATAATTCCTCCATCTAGCATCATACGGAGCTGTACTCAAATAGTGTAATTCTCAGAGGAAAGCTGTCTCTGCAGTATACAGCGAACATAATTTGACTCCATCTCATCTCTGATGTAGCAGCATTCATCCCTGCCTATTTTTTTGTAGTGCATATATGGATTTGCCCTGTAAACTGATGCCTTCAGTGCAACACCCATGGATTGTCTCTTGTATTTCACTGACAGAGTCCTAGTAGCTACATTTGCATTGCAGATGTGCACACTACAGTATCGTACCCTACAGTAACAGTGCAGTAAATGTACAAGAAGGAAATCACTATCACAATGGTTACAGATGATACGAGATCATGCTTTTTACAGATTCACAAACGCATTCTAAAACTGTATCTTTCTCTTCATTCTCACGGTCTCCATCACACTATAAAAGACCTTCGTTCTCCCCCTCCGTCTGCACAGCATCCATCCATCGCCCTGCCTGACTCCAGCCTAGAGTTGAAATAGCTCCTTTCACACCTACCTTTTTTCCACAACCGCAGACACTTGATCAAAGGACAAAGAGAGCTGCAGAAAAACGACAGAAAATAAATTCAAATACATAAATAAGTCTTGTTTTGCCATGGAGCCGGCCAGGTGAGACTGCCACAGATGATGACTGCTTCATAACGTTCTTCGATAAGAGCCGAAGCCTGAACCTAATGATGGACACGGGCAGCAGCCAATAGGCATTTAGAGGGAGGGGTAATCATGTGTCACGGTCACACCCACTCAGAACACACGCGCACAAAGCCCATGAGCTGTCCTCTACAAAACTGATTCATAAATACACCGATACTTATATGTTCAAGGTCAGTATGCTTGCCGGGATTTTTTTTCGATAGGGAAGGCAGCCCCATGATTAAATGACCTAGATACGATGCTATCTCTATTGGAATTAATTTGAAGGATAAACCAGTTATCTAGCCCTCATATCATCATGGCAACCTAATCATCCCCAGCTTCCAATTGGCTCATTCATCCCCCCTCCTATACTCTGTAACTCCCCAGGTCGTTGCTGTAAATGAGAACGTGTTCTCAGTCAATTTACCTGGTAGAATAAGGGTCAAATAAATCAAACAATTTATTCAGAAGAAAAATAGCTCTGCGTCCGATTCGATCATGGGTTAATGAAGCAGTATGACAAAAGGCATGTTAAACCACTGGAATTACATCCTCATTTTCATCAATGGAATATAGCTGTCTGACTATAGAGGATTCCGTTCTGTCTCCTAGACTCGTCCACCCTTCTGTCTGTACATCAGTAACCCATGAATGATGAGATTGTACAATATGCTTGTAAAGAACAGGCAGGCCCGCACACTTTTGACGCTCCTCAGCAACCAGTGCAAATGAAACTGTTACTTCGAGGTTTCGGAGTGTGACGTCACCGATGTACACGCCACTGGCGCGCACCGCTAACTAGCCAACCATTTCACACCAGTTGCAGCAGCAGGCACTGTATTTCAACCCCCTAACTAATTTTATTATGGCAACTGACTGGTGTTACCACCCCTTAATTTAAAATAAAAACTATTATATCATGAGCATTTGCTACTATATTATGATGTTTTGGCTCTATTTTATTACTATTTAGATGATTACAATATGAATCAGTCCATTGATAGCCTATGTTTGTTTTTTAAAACTTTTTTATTGTAGCATATTGTACCTAGGTTTTCCTCGGTTTGAACTTGGACCCATTTGTATGTACGTAATCCTTTATGACCATATGTAGCTCTGTGATGAATTATGATTGACTATGCGCAAACGTAAATTTAATTGTTTCCACACCAACCATGCATCATGTGCTTAACGGTCATGTAAGGTGAAATGTGTATATTTTGGGGTGTGAGCACAGTCTGTTTGACCTGACGAATAAGATCCGTTTCGATCGAAATATAGTCAATAAAGCGGGGAATTAGGCTGCTCTGCAAGTGCCGCGGTTTTGGTGGGGGCGATGGGTAACGACTGTTGTCGATGTGTGTAGAGTCTCTGATTCACTCCCAGGTTGGGGCCAGGAAAGGGACGAAAGCGCAGTACTGTTAGACCGCTGACCGCTGCCTACCTCAAATCTTCCCATTGGATTCCTGACATACAGTGCAGTCCAAAATTATTTGAGCAGTGACACATTTTGTTGTTGTTTTGACTCTGTACTCCAGCACTTTCAAATTATACAATGACTATAAAGGTTAAAGTGCAGACTGTCACCTTACATTTGAGGGTATTTCCATCCATATCGGGGTACCGTTTAGAAATTACAGCATTTTTTGTATATAGTCCCCCCCATTTTAGGGAACCAAATGCATTTGGACAAATTATTTGTGCCTCTGTAACTCACTTATCATTTGTCAAGATTCATTAATGATGACCCATAATCATGGTAGCATCCAAATGAATGTATAATTGTATAATTCTTATATTTTTATTTACAATAAAAGTGACTCAGAATGACATTTACCATTAATTTCCATTGGGCACAACATAATCTGAAACACAACCTAAACAAACTGCAAATGCATCCAAGTTTGTAGAGTCACAAACTTGATGTAGTCATTGCATGCTAAAAATATGGTACCAGATAGGCTACCGGTACTACTTTTGATTACTTTAATACAAATGTACAGTACCAGTCAAAAGTTTGGACACACCTACTCATTCAAGGGTTTATCTTTATCTTTACTTTTTCTACATTGTAGAATAATAGTGAAGACATCAAAACTGTGAAATAACATACAGTGGGGCAAAAAAGTATTTAGTCAGCCACCAATTGTGCAAGTTCTCCCACTTAAAAAGATGAGAGAGGCCTGTCATTTTCATCATAAGTACACTTCAACTATGACAGACAAAATGAGAAGAAAAAAATTGCATCCAAAGAACACCATACCTACTGTGAAGCATGGGGGTGGAAACATCATGCTTTGGGGCTGTTTTCCTGCAAAGGGACCAGGACGACTGATCCGTGTAAAGGAAAGAATGAATGGGGCCATGTATGGTGAGATTTTGAGTGAAAACCTCTTTCCATCAGCAAGGGCATTGAAGATGAGCATCAGCATGACAATGATCCCAAACACACCGCCTGGGCAACGAAGGAGTGGCTTCGTAAGAAGCATTTCAAGGTCCTGGAGTGGCCTAGCCAGTCTCCAGATCTCAACCCCATAGAAAATCTTTGGAGGGAGTTGAAAGTCTGTGTTGCCCAGCAACAGCCCCAAAACATCACTGCTCTAGAGGAGATCTGCATGGAGGAATGGGCCAAAATACCAGCAACAGTGTGTGAAAACCTTGTGAAGACTTATAGAAAACGTTTGACCTCTGTCATTGCCAACAAAGGGTATATAACAAACTATTGAGATAAACTTTTGTTATTGACCAAATACTTAATTTCCACCATAATTTGCAAATAAATTCATTAAAAATCCTACATTGTGATTTTCTGGAATTTTTTTCTCATTTTGTCAGTCATAGTTGAAGTGTGCCTATGATGAAAATTACAGGCCTCTCTCATCTTTTTAAGTGGGAGAACTTGCACAATTGGTGGCTGACTAAATACTTTTTTGCCCCACTGTATATGGAATCATGTAGTAACCAAAAAAGTGTTAAACATATCAAAATATATTTTAGATTTGAGATTCTTCAAAGTAGTCATCCCTTTGCCTTGATGACAACTTTGCACATTCTTGACATTCTCTAAACCAACCAATTAACAGGTGTGCTTTGTTAAAAGTTAATTTGTGGATTTTTTTTATTTCTTAATGCGTTTGAGCCAATCGGTTGTGTTGTGACAAGGTAGGGTTGGTATACAGAAGATAGCCCTATTTGGTAAAAGACCAAGTCCATATTATGGCAAGAACAGCTCAACTAAGCAAAGTGAAACGACAGTCCATCATTACTTTAAGACATGAAGGTCGGTCAATCCAGAAAATTTCAAGAACTTTGAAAGTTTCTTCAAGTGCAGTCGCAAAAACCATCAAGCGCAATGATGAAACTGGCTCTCATGAGGACCGCCACAGGAAAGGAAGACCCAGAGTTACCTCTGCGGCAGAGGATAAGTTCATTAGAGTTACGAGCCTCAGAAATTGCAGCCTAAATAAATGCTTCACAGAGTTCAAGTAACTGACACATCTCAATGTCAACTGTTCAGATGAGACTGCATGAATCAGGCCTTCATAGTAGAATTTCTGCAAAGAAACCACAACTAAAGGACACCAATAGTAAGAAGAGACTTGCTTTGGCGTCCGTTGGTCTGATGAGTCCAAATTTTACATTTTTGTTTCCAACCGCCGTGTCTTTGTGAGACAGAGTAGGTGTGATGGTGTGGTGGTGCATTGCTGGTGACACCATCTATGGTTTCTTTAGAATTCAAGGCACACTTAACCAGCATGGCTACCAAAGCATTCTGAAGCGATACGCCATCCTACCAGGCTTGCGCTTAGTGGGACTATCATTTGCTTTTCAACAGGACAATGACCCAACACACCTCCAGGCTGTGTAAGAGCTATTTGATCAAGAAGGAAAGTGATGGAGTGCTGCATCAGATGACCTGGCCTCCACAATCACCCAACCTCAACTCAATTGAGATGGTTTGGGATGAATTGGACCGCAGAGTGAAGGAAAAGCTGTCAGCAAGTGCTCCGCATATGTGTGAACTCCTTCAAGACTGTTGGAAAAGCATTCCAGGTGAAGCTGGTTGAGCGAATGCCAAGAGTGTGCAACGCTGTCATCAAGGCAAAGGGATGACTACTTTGAAGAATCTCCAATCTCAAATATATTTTGATTTGTTTAACACTTTTTTGGTTACTATATGATACAATATGTGTTGTTTCATAGTTTTGATGTCTTCACTATTATTCTACAATGTAAAAAATAGTAAAAAATAAAGAAAAAACATTGAATTAGTAGGTGTGTCCAAACTTTTGACTGGTACTGTATGTGAATTTGTCCAAATGCTTTTGGTTTCCTAAATTGAAGGGACTATGTACAAAAAGTGCTTTAATTTCTAAATAGTTTAATGACCCGATATGGATGAAGATGCCCTCAAATTAAAGCTGACAGTCTGCACTTTAACCTCATAGTCTTTGTATCAAATCTAGTGCTGGGTCACAGAGCCAAAACAACAACAAAAATGTGTCACTGTCAAAATACATTTGGACCTCACTGTATATTATTAGAGGACATCTTGAATTATGTCTCTGTAGTTGCTTTGTCACATGAAATTAGACGTGATAAAGCAAGACTAGTCAAATGAGTCTACTAGTGATGGGAAGCCGAGAAGACTGGGACCATTTTCAATTCTTCACCAATGGTGGAAGTTGTAGTTGTAGTACCTAGCTAGACAAGTATAGGCAGGGATTTCACCTCACTACTCTTTCGCATAATTTACTGGCTACTATATCATCTTGAAGCAGATATAATGTCTCTTCAGAGCTGAGTTGTCAGGCAGGAAGAGAGATGCTCATGAGTTTGATGGAAGGCCGGTTAGAGGAATGAGTGGGATGGAAGATGGCGGAAACATATATTTGTTTGAAGCTGCTAGTGAGTCGAGTGAAGCTAATAGTACAGAAAGTGAGAATGAGTGGGTTACAGTGGCGAAGATAAAGGGAAACAAGAGAAGTAAAAGCTGTGTTGGAAAATATGAAACCACTAGACTTATTTTGGGTCGGAGTCAGCGTTTTGGATCAATGCTACTTGGGAAATCCATTTCACATCTCCAGGAGAATGTGTTGGAAGAAAGTGTGGAGTCGGTGAGAGTCACAAAAAGTGGTCTTATTTAGATTTTTTGTGTGTCTGCGGAACAGAAGAAGGGTGTTTTAAGACTGAAAAAGACATCGGAGTGGAATGTTTCCTGCATGGATTTTCGTAGCAGGGTAACTATCAAGCTGGTTATTTCTGGGGTGGCGCAAGAAGTAAAGGCAGAGGATATAACTGAAGACATCGATGGAGTTGTTGGTGCACGTTGACTGACCTGTATGGTGGACGGAGAAAATAAGTTCACTTCATCCATGCTACTGTTCTTTGATGAAGAGTCTCTCCTTTCTCATATAAAGTTAGGATTCATGAGATACCCTGTAAAAGCTTTTGTGCATAAGCCCCTTCAGTGTCATACATGTAAAATATTTGGTAATGTGTACATTTTGTGCAGAAGGGAAGAATATTGAACGCCAGAAGAAGGGAAATATTGCAACTGTGGAGGTGAACATGCGCCTGAATTCTTGAAGTGCCCTGGTGAAGGAGAATGAGGTGGTAAGGGTAAGGAGTGTCCAGTGTGTCTTCTACCTGGAGGCAGTGAGAAAATTAGAAGGAACGAGTGGCAGGGAAGAAGCAATGGTAGTAGAGCCACAACCAGGGAAGATTTCTCATCAACCAAGGGATAGTGAAATTCTACATGCTAAAAAGGTGGATGTTGTATTATTTATTGCAATGGTCATAAACTGTACAGCACAAACAGAAAATAACTCTACAAAAATTGGAATCACTGTGAATAAACGTTGAAAGTTTATTTGGTTTTGTGATTTACTGTTGGTGGATGTAGCCCCATCACAGGCCCCTGAGCCTGTGTAGGGATGTATTTTGGAGTGGAATGTGATTGAAGAAGTGTGATATTTATTTATTTTTTGTTTACATGTTTTATTTTGTATTATGTTGTTTTCCCCCTTTCCCGAAATGTGTTTGTTTGTTTCTTATTCAATACCCGGTCCCGCTGGTGGCTGTAATTCACAATTAACATTTGATGCCAACCGCCGTTAAATCCCATCGAAGAAGAAGAATGTCTCTTCAGACTCGTTTTGACTGATGATTTTTCGCATTTTGAATCAGGCACGTAAACATCTCAATATTATATAGACTTGATATAACAAAGCTATCCAAATAGTGCACATGTGCCATTTCCCTAAATCGTGTATTTTTAATAATGTTTATTTAAATGTAGCTAAATTTAAAATACGCTAAATTTACCGAGAGAAAACTATGCCAAACAGGCATGTTAGTATCCACCTCTGGGGTCCTGCGAGGAGACATTGCCGCGGAGGATTCTGGTCTTCTTTCTTTCTAACCTGAGTTCGTAATCTGCAGACATGGGTACGATAATTTTCTATTTTTAACGGAATGGTTACAAAATATATCAGTGTCTTTTCTATATTGACATGGAATTTGAATGTATTCTTACCCATTTCGTTATTATCGTGGCAGAACAGGATGTATTTCTAGACATATTCTGAAATTTGCCACCAGCCAACTAGCGCGATCTCCGCAACGTGGAGACGGCCATAACATGCCGTCAGTGCTGGCCAGCGCTTCCTTTTCAGTCACCAAACATTTATGTTGCCAGTTACCAGAGTTTTGGTTACAAAGTTGTTGAAATGGATGTGCACTCTGCATAAGCAATTTGGTTAAATGTAACTAAATTATTTTCCAATGAACTTAATTGTTAGCCAACTGCTACAGTGTTAACCGCATTTGATGCGGTGTTCATGTCCGGTTATCTTGTGTAGCTACCGGTAGTTGGCTGACTGGTCAAACAACGTTTTGTTGGACATTATTATTAAGTCAAAAGCTAGCATTTTTAACTATTTACTTTGTATCTCTTCAGGAAAGTGTCGTGGTCTGCGTACAGCCAGAAAGCTGCGTAACCACCGTCGTGAGCAGAGATGGCACGATAAACAGTACAAAAAGGCCCATCTCGGCACTGCCCTGAAGGCTAACCCCTTCGGAGGCGCTTCCCACGCCAAGGGAATTGTACTTGAGAAAGTGTAAGTACATCACAACACCCCTAATATCCTCACTAATAATCAGCGACGTATTGAGAGACTGTCTTGTTTGGAGTGCACAGGTGGTTTCAGCCCCCCCATTTAATCTTATTTATAGCATAATCTGAAAGCCAAAACAGATTCTAGTTCAGCAGCACCGCTACTCTGTTAATATAGGCCCTAATGTCTTCTCTGAGTATCAATAATGTGTAATGACATGTCAACCAATAGGCCAGTTCCCAATGTTTCTATCCCTGTCTTACAGTGGTGTTGAAGCTAAGCAACCCAACTCCGCCATTAGGAAGTGTGTCAGGGTCCAGCTCATCAAGAACGGCAAGAAGATCACCGCCTTTGTCCCCAATGATGGTTGCTTGAACTTCATCGAGGTAAGAGTTAACTAGTCAGCCTGGCACCCAAGCATTTTTCCAAAGTAGTGTTTTTTATTTTATTCAATGACTTTAACATTTTTATTTACACCCACTGTGTAAAGGGTCTGATGGATGCAGTTTAGTGTCTATAAACTGTGCCTGATATCCACTAACAAATGCAAGACTCCCCATAAATAATAGGGCTGTCTACAGTGAGATCAAATTAGCCTAAATATTTGATGTGAAGCCTGTATATTTTGAATTTAGGAGCACCAGTACGCCTAGAAAAATGTAACGATTCTAGCTTTAATCCTAATATTGCGTTTCTTAATTCCATTCTATTATTTAGATTTGTGTCTGTTAGATATTTCTGCACCGTTTGAGCAAGGAACACAAGTATGTGTATGCAGCAATAAAATGTGTTTTGATACCTCAACTATTTTCCATTGTGCGCCTATTATTTAATAATTTTTTTTATTTTATTTATCCGTTACGTCACCCGGTAAGTTGACTGGGAACACGTTCTCATTTACAGCAACGACCTGGGGAATAGTTACAGGGGAGAGGAGGGGGATTAATGAGCCTATCGTAAATTACTTTGTACATGCATTTTTTTTCCCAATTTAAGCGCACGTGCTCCTTGTAAAAAATAACATCAGCATAGAGCCCTGAATAATCTTAAGAAAGAAAATAATATATATGTGATGTAGCCTGGGACGATATTTATAATATTCAATTATGCATTTTGTCGTGTATCCAGCTTGTTTCCCTTGGTCTTTCAGGAAAATGACGAAGTTCTTGTGGCAGGATTCGGGCGTAAGGGCCACGCCGTCGGTGATATCCCTGGTGTACGTTTCAAGGTGGTCAAAGTGGCTAACGTCTCCCTGCTGGCCCTCTACAAAGGCAAGAAGGAGAGACCCAGATCTTAGACAGTTCTGATGGGGAAATCAATAAAATGTTTTCACAATTCCAGTTGGTTTGTTGTGCATTTTGTTGTGCATTTTGATATTATGTTGCAGAGATGGGCAACTCTGGTGGTCCTCGAAGTGTTGTTTTTGTTCCTTTTCCAAATCGCCATGTGATTTAGACCTGGGATACCAGGTGTAGTGTGTGTGTGTGTGCGTGCCATTGAAAGAATCAGCTGACATTCTGGCCCCAGAGGACTGAAGTTGCCCATCCTGGTTCCTGATCTGAGGGTCTTCTCTGTTTCACTTCTACATTACCAGGTTGATAATTAGAATAACAACTCAAGCGATTTCTTTTTTATAAAGTTAATGTCCTCAAGATGTGAGTATGTGTTAGCGTGTGATCCTGCCAGCAGAGCGTCTGGTGCCGATGTGTTCAGCTCTACCCAAGCTGTCTGTTCTGGCAATTACATCTTCACCTGTTCCATTTGGTGTTTTATTTATAGCTTGTTTGAGGGATTGTAATGGTTTGACATTGGGTGTCTTGATTGGTCGTAGAGTAGATGCATTTCATCTTCAGTCAAGTTTTGCGCCTCTTGACATGCCACTTGTACCCCTCCAGTAATGAAGAGGACTTATTTCATGCCGTGGCATCATCTGGAACTAACGGGCATGAATGTCAGACAGCTGCCAATAAGAGGCAATGTTTTTTTTTTTTCTCAACCATGATTGGTGTATCTCATTTCCTCACACACTTGCCCAAATTTAGCCACACCTGTTGATGTACAATTTACAGTCCTTTTTAACCGGTATAAAAGCTGTCCAACAGATTGTGTGATCCTTGTTTTGGTGTGACATAGTGATTGATTTCGAAGGTGGGAGCATAGATTGCATTGGCCGGAGCCTTTGTTATTAAAACAATTTTAGTCTTGAGCTCGAAGGACCGGACCTTTGAATATGGCAAGAAGTATCTTAGGACATTTTACACAACGATACTAATCCCCTCTTCCAGAATGTAATATCCTTTCATCCCAATTATTAATAGGATTACATTTTGATGTTTGTGATGCAATGTGCAACAGTCTAGACATATTGAGACATGCAGTGTTAACCTGAATGACAAATGATTTGGTGTTGGGGTGGAAGAGGATTTGCTGCAGATTATGAAAGTGACATGTTTGGGAATAATAGAAAGGATATGAAATGGACAGTTTGAATAGAAAAGATCACGTGGACTGGTCGCCAGCTGCTGCTGAAATTATAATTCAGTGGTGAAATTCTTTCAGTTCGTTTAGTACTTTGTCACAGACGGAAAACATGCTGTCAGATCATTCTTATGTTGTGAGAATAATCTGTACTTTCCCTAATCCTTTTTGTACTGAACAAAAATATAAATGCAAGGTGACATTTTCAACGATTTTACAGAGTTACAGTTCATATAAATTGTCATATTTTGTGTAAATCATTCCAGAGCTTTAAATCATTATTTGTAGCATGTGGCAAATACAACTGGTGTCGACTTTATCGTGAAATGCTTGTTTACGAGCCCTTCCCAACAATGCAGAGTTTAAAAAGAAAATAGTAACACACGAGGAATAAAATAAAAGACACAAGAATGGAGCTATATACAGAAAGTACCAGTACATCCACTTAGCCTAACTTCCTGTAAGGTTATCAGGTTCAATAAGAGAGATTGTGGTTGTTGCCAAGAGTGATCTCACGGTTCTCTTTTCTCACAGCATTCCTTCAGAGGCAGAGAGGATTACATTGATCACTTCAGTGGAGGTGTCTGGTGAGTGATGAGACATGGGTGATAGTGAGTGACAGGAATCCAGCAGCCAGAGCCTGTGCAGGGCAGCAACCCATCCATCCTCTCCACAGGCAGAAGTCTGGTGACCTTCAAACAACTGGAGTAGCACAGAGAAACAGTGAATGATAACACTCTTCCTGGAGGATGCTGTCGGTGAGTAATGATGGACAGACACTTCATTACACTGGACATTTTCACATAAGTATGGGTGGTGATTCAATTGTCTTATTTAAAATAATGCACTGAGAATTCACTTAGAAGGTATTGCATGCATTCTTTCCGCTTTCAAAACTGTAAACTGTTCAATTGTGTATCTTAAAGAAAGAATGTTCATGCAAATAGTCTTTCATGCATCTCTTTCTTATATACTTGCTCTAGTCTATAATCTTTATAAAAGCAGTAATTCCGTCATAAAAGTGAATCTGTTTGTGTCTATCAGTAGCAACATGCAGGAGCAGGAAAAGTGTGTCAGTGAGTGTCGTTCAGTGTGCCAGAGGTACAGAGAAACCCTGGGTGCTGGTCTGTCTCATGATCAGGTATTTATAGCAGGGGAGGTATAAATAGCCCCAGAATGGAGAAAAACAGATCCCCTTTAAACCACGAAGGACGCCATAGCCACATTACAGCCTGATTACGAAAGGTAAAAGAAAACAAACTGCATCATAGTATAAACCTAGTCTTGGTGTGTTAGATCATATGAAAAGGTCATATAAATGAGTCGTGGGCCTACACTAAATGTCTACTGTAAGGGTTTTTTTTCTCTTCAATATGTAAAAAACAAAGTGAAGAATTCTAAAATCCATGAGATTGTTAGCTATAGACCTACAGCCCTTAATTAGATGAAGATTGAAACACTATCACATTTCATTACAAATGCATCCTTAAAATGGAACATTTGAAACCTGCCATTTACTGCGCCATGAGCCGTTGAACACATGCATGCTTGACATTTCACAACAAGGGGTTATGACTCACGAACTTCTATGTGTTTGCGTGGATGTGTTTATGAATATGTTGACCTGGATACCTGTTATTTTGTTACACATGATGCAACATGCCAAATTAAATGAGTCTGTGTAAATTATTGGGCATATCCACCAAACCAACTAAGACTATTGTTAGGCATAGTAAACAATGTAAACCTGGTCGATTGATTGTGAAGGGATGTGCCTGTCACATGCATGCCATGCTATAGGCCATAGGTCATGCCAGGTGATAGTTTGTCTTGTTGAGTTTAGCTGGAGAGATCCCCACTAGAGAGACTGCAAGAGGCCTGGACATGCACTTTGACGAACTAGGATATGAAGGGGACGACTATGAGGATGTGGACACTCAATACATGATTGAACAGAGTCTTCTGGAATGTAACAAGCAGAATGAATCGCAGGATTCCAGCCTAGGGGATGAGTGCAGGTACACAGCTTCTTGCTTCACCCTTGTGAACCTTTAGAAGCACACCAGACACAGATACACAGGTCTGCCCAGATAATAGGATAGTTATACATTTTTATGTTGGTCCTGAGATTGTAAACACTTCTCCAGACATAAAGAGGTTATAAATTATAAAGTCTGTATCTGGAACTCACACCTTCATCATGAGGTTGGTGGCACAGCTTTTATGGTGTGACTTTTTTCTTTCCACAGTCAAGATATAACAGATAATGTAAAAATCTTCTCCGCCATCCGAAAAGGTGAGTAGTGAGTGCCGGTTCTGCACTATTGGTTATTTACTGTGTCTCCATAAGTGTCTCCTTGATAATCCTCTCTGCTTCCTGGTTTGTTGCCAGGTGACGAAGCAGCTCTCCGCCAGCTGTCTGTCAGCCAGAGCGCTTTCTCTGAAGTGGACAACAGAGGCTGGATCCCCCTACATGAGGCCGTTAGTCAGAAGAACCAAAATATTCTAGAGGTCACCTTTGCAGGTTTGTAAATCTTTGTCTCGTCTAGTACATCCCTACACACAAGGGTCAATTAAATCATGCATTGTTTCGAGAAGATACAAACAATCAAAGGGACATTAAACACCAAAATGAAAGTTTGTCTGATGTTTTCAAAGAAAGTACACTGAACCAAAATATAAATGCAACATGCAACAATTTCTCAGCTGTTACTGAGTTACAGTTCATAGAAAGAAATCAGTCCATTTAAATACATTCATTAGGCCTAATCTATTGATTTCACATGACTGGGCAAGGGCACAGCCATGGGTGGGCCTGGGAGGGAATAGGCCCACCCACTTGTGAGCCACTGGGGCTTTATTGAGACAGAAATACTCCAAACCACCCCCTCCTCATACGATCCCGCAGGTGAAGAAGCCGGATGTAGAGGTCCTGGGTTGACGTAGTTACACTTGGTCAGCAGTTCTGAGGCAGGTTGGACGTACTGCCAAATTCTCTAAAACAATGTTGGAGGTGGATTATGGTAGAGAAATTAACATTCAATTCTCTGGCAACAGCTCTGATGGACATTCCTACAGCATGCCAATTGCACCCTCCCTCAAAACTCGAGACATCTGTGGCATTGTGTTGTGTGACAAAACTGCACATTTTAGAGTGGCATTTTATTGTCCCCAGCACAAGGTGCACCTGTGTAATGATCATGCGGATGGATGTCAGGTGGATGGATTATTTTGGCAAAGGAGAAATGCTCACAAACAGGGATGTAAACAAATGTGTGCAGAAGATTTGAGAGAAAAGCATTTTTTGCATATGGAACATTTCTGGGATTTTTATTTAAACTCATTAAATATGGGACCAGCACTTTACATGTTGCATTTATATTTTTGTTCACTACAGTCAAATGTGAACATGAGTTCACGTTTCCTTTCAATGACAAAATAATATTTAAAGTATAATGATAGATCATAAGACTGACTTGATGTACGCCTTCCTCAGCGTCGAGTCAAGATACAGTGCAATGTCGGACCGACCGGGGAAAGACACCTCTGTTCCTGGCGGTGGAGCGGGGTCTGATAGAGAACGCCACCTTTCTGCTACAGAATCATTCCAGTTCTGACTGCCAGGATGACGAAGAGGACTCACCGCTAGTTATAGGTAAACCTGTCTGCATCCTCTGTTATTAATACACTGAAAACATACTGAAGGTTAGTCTCTCGTGCCAGACTCCAGCTCACATGATATTTGGTTCTGGGAATAACTGAATGTAGAGCTGACAGAACAATAGACAGTCCAAATGTAAGCCTATGTAGTCCTGACAATGAGAAGAACTCTAGGACATGTAGGATCATTACAGACTTATCCCACTTCTTCCTTCCATCCAACAGCTATCAGAAACGATCGTCTGGACCTGGCCAAGCTCCTACTGGGGTTCGGTAGCAATGTGAACCTGGAGGGATGTCACAGCAGGACCCCCCTCCACGAGGCTGCCAAGCTGGGACGGGAGGACTTTGTGGAGCTGCTTCTCAGGTCTGGGGCCGACCCAGACGCCAGGTCCGACTATGGGCTCACGCCCCTGGCCCTTGCTGCTCAGTGTGGGCATGTGAAGGTAGTCCAAGCCCTCGTCCAGAAAGGTACAGTAGCCTATGTCAGTGGTTCCCAAACTGTGGGGTGGGCCTGGGTCCCCACCCCCCAAAATGATATAATTATATGTATATACAGTACCAGTTAAAAGTTTGGACACACCTACTCATTCAAGGGTTTTTCTTTATTTTTACTATTTTCTACATTGTAGAATAATAGTGGAGACATCAAAACTATGAAATAACACACATGGAAACATGTAGTAACCAAAAAAGTGTTAAACAATTCAAATATATTTTAGATTCTTCAAAGTAGCCACCCTTTGCCTTGATGACAGCTTTGCACCCTCTTTGCATTCTCTCAACCAGCTTCATGAGGTAGTCACCTGGATTGCATTTCAATAATAAGGGATGCTTTGTTAAAAGTTAATTTGTGAAATGTCTTTCTTTAATGCGTTTGAGCCAATCAGTTGTGTTGTGACAAGGTAGGGGTGGTATACAGAAGATAGCCCTATTTGGTAGAATACCAAGTCCATATTATGGCAAGAACAGCTCAAATAAGCAAAGAGAAACGACAGTCCATCATTACTTTAAGATGTGAAGGTCAGTCAATCCGGAAAGTGTTGTCGCAAAAACCGTCAAGCGTTATGATGAAACTGGCTCTCATGAGGACCGCCACAGGAATGGAAGACCCAGAGTTACCTCTGCTGCAGAGGATAAGTTCATTAGAGTTACCAGCCTCAGAAATTGCAGCCTCTGCTTCACAGAGTTCAAGTAACAGACACATCTCAATAACAACTGTTCAGAGGAGACTGCATGAATCAGGCCTTCATGGTCGAACTGCTACAAAGAAACCACTACTAACGGACACCAATAATAAGAAGCATATTGCTTGGGCCAAGAAATACGAGCAATGGACATTAGACCAGTGGAAATCTGTCCTTTGGTCTGATGAGTCCAAATTTAAGATTTTTGTTCCAACCGCCATGCCTTTGTGAGACGCAGAGTAGGTGAACGGATGATCTCCGCATGTGTGGTTCCCACCGTGAAGCATGGAGGAGGAGGTGTGATGGTGCTTTGCTGGTGACACTGTCTAGGATTTATTTAGAATTAAAGGCAAAGTAAGTACCTTTTTACTGGTACTGTATACGTATATAATTTCGAAATGGTGTAGATCATCATCAATTCCTCTTGTCATGTTAGTCATTGCATAACTTAGAGAGATATTTATAACTTGTCAGAAATGTCCAGATCAACTAGCCCATGTCAGCTAACGTTTTTTTTTTCTGGTTTTTTTTAGCAAATAGATATTGTTGTAATTTTTTTGTCACTCAAATATCACATAAATACACATTTGACATGGCAAAATGTATAGAATTGCAAGAAAATTTGCTCTGAAACGGCAACATTTTCTTTGCACCCCACCCTTGTACTGTACTAATGTCCCTGTGTCACAAGGTGGAAAAGTGACAGGTTCTATGTCTGGGTTGAGCAGACAGAGTGAAGAAGAGGCAGACAACAAAAGATATGTTTATTTTCTTAATGTGGCAATCTGCAGTGGATATAATAACAAAGCCTATCCCCACCCCTGTTTTAGTAAAAAGCTGAGGGACAGGCTGGTGAAATGATATCAAAGTGATATCATTTTAACCATGTTTTGAGATGAGGCTATACAGTGTTTGTTTACATTTACTTTGTTTACAAATATTGGAGTAAAGCAAGCTTATATTTTGGTTCTGATGTGGTACAATTGTTGAACTAAGCTCAGGAGGAATTTATAAAGTGTGTTCTTCAAGAATCAATGGGTACATATCAGATGTAGCAACTGCAGATGTCCCCTTTATGGCATGTTTTTCCATTATTCTGTATCCAACACATTCCAGTTTCTAATTTCTGTTCAATTACTTTTCCCCCATAAATATCATTTTCACTTACGTTTTACTCTTAAAACCAGTCTAGTTAAAATCACTCAAAACATACCAACAAACCAAAGAAATCAAAAGGGCCACAGGAAGTGGCACAGGAAAGGGCGCAGCCCAGCAGGCAGGCATCCATACTACTTCTTCTCATATTAAACGTTCAGCTCAAACCCCATTGACCATTTCATCAACTAAATCATCATAGTCTGCATAGGATCCATCACGCCTCTGCACTGCATCACCCCCTGTGGGAAGCCACCAGGAAACACAAAACAGGAGGTTGAAATCACATGATCTGTCAATTAACCAATAAAAATGCTTTGTTTAGTTGGCATGCCGATAGGTCATACCTGTTACACAAGCACATGCTGTATCTTATGACTTGGGCCCATATAAGGGTGTATAATTGGCATCAACTAGTTCTTGTATGTCATGGACTTTGTTTTTGTTGCTCTGTACAAGCAATACAGATTTGTTGTTGTTTGCTGTTTGTATCAGCAGGGGCCAACGTGGAGTCTATGGCCCAGGATTATGCCACAATCCTATTTGAGGCATCTGCCTCTGGCAACCCTGAGATTATCTCTCTGCTGTTGGAGTATGGAGCTGATGCCAATGTCCCCAAACACACCGGACACCTCCCCATCCACAGAGTCTCCCACAGGGGCCATTTACAGTAGGTGGCACCGGTACTGCACCCTTAACCTCGTCACAGATCTGAGTTTAGTGCTTAGAAATCACAATCACATTTCAGAGCTCAGTTGGCCTTTCTCTCTCTCCCTCACTCACTCAATCACTTAGAGCTCTGAAGATCCTGATCCCTGTGACAACCTGTGACGCAGTATATGAGAGTGGAATGAGCCCCTTACACTCTGCAGCTGCTGGTGGTCACACACAGTGTCTAAAGGCCCTGCTGAAGGCAGGCTATGACCCCAACTACATGTTGCACCCCTGGGTCCGACGTAACTACGACGACCAGCGGAAGTCTGCCCTGTACTTTGCGGTGTCCAACGATGATGTCCCCTCGGTCAAGCTGCTGCTGGAGGCTGGGGCCATGCCCAACCAGGACCCTGTCAAGTGCCTACAGGTCAGGCCTCATATTCACAAACCGTCTCAGAGTAGGAATGCTGATCTAGGATTTTAGATCATAATGGATACATTTATATGGACAGGGGAAACCTGATCCTAGATCAGCACTCCTAATCTGAGACACGCTTTTTGTCAAATACCCTGATGACATCAACACGCAGAAACTCGTTTTTCTCAATCAAAAACTCTTAAGTACTAAACTGATAACACTTGTAATTCCCCCTATCTTATATTCAGAACCTTTGATTGTGCATTGATTGGGGTTTCACACATCTTTCACCCCTGAGTCATTCATTCAAGCTGCAACAAACACTCAAACTAGACAGTTTTATCTCCATCTCTTCATTCAAAGACTCAATCATGGACACTCTTACTGACAGTTGTGGCTGCTTTGTGTGATGTATTGTTGTCTCTACCTTCTTGCCCTTTGTACTGTTGCCTGTGTCCAATAATGTTTGTACCATGTTTTGTGCTGCTACCATCTTATACTGCTGCCATGTTGTGCTGCTAACATGTTGTTACCATGCTGTGTTGTCTCTCTTTATGTAGTGTTGTCTCTCTTGTCATGATGTGTGTTTTGTCCTATGTTTTTTTAAATTATTATTATTATTATTATTATTCTTTTTTATCCCAGCCCCCCGTCCCCGCAAAAGGCCTCATTGTAAGTAAGAATTTGTTCTTAACTGACTAGCCTAGTTAAATAACGGTGAATCATATAATTTTTTTCCCTCCCCAAATTCGATCCTGTCTCATCACTGCAACTTCCCAACAGGCTCGGGATGCGAAGGTCGAGTCATGCGTCCCCCAGAAACATGACCCGCCTAACCACGCTTATTAACACCCACCCGCACCAATGTGTCGGAGGAGACACTGTTCAACTGATGACCAAGGTCAGCCTCTCTATGGGACTCCCGATCACAGCCGGTCCATATATGTTATTTCATAGTTTTGATGTCTTCAGTATTTTTCTACAATGTAGACAATAGTACAAATAAAGAAGAACCCTGGAATGAGTAGGTGTGTCCAAACTTTTGACTGGTACTGTAAATATTTAGACCCTTTGCTATGAGATTCGAAATTTAGCTCCTGTTTCCATTGATCATCCTTGAGATGTTCCTACAACTTGATGGAGGTGGGAGTCCATCTGTGGTAAATTCAATTGATTGGACATGATTTGAAAAGGCACACAACTGTCTGTATAAGGTCCCACAGTTGACAGTGCATGTCAGAGCAAACACCAAGCCATGAGGTCGAAGCAATTGTCAAGAAAGCTCTGAGACAGGATTGTGTCGAGGCACAGATCTGGGGAAGGGTACCAAAACATTTCTGCAGCTTTGAAGGTCCCCAAGAACACAATGGCCTCCATCATTCTTAAATGGAAGAAGTTTGGAACCATCAAGACCCTTGCTAGAGCTGGCCGCCTAGCCAAACTGAGAAATCAGGGGGGAAAGGGCCATGGTCAGATAGGTGACCAAGAACCCAATGGGCACTCTGACAGAGCTCTAAAGTTCCTCTGTGGAGATGGGAGAACGTTCCATAAGGACAACCATCACTGCAGCACTTCACCAATTAGGCCTTTATAGTAGAGTGGCCAGATGGAAGCCACTCCTCAGTAAAAGGCACATGACAGCCCTCTATAAATTTGCCAAAAGGTACCTAAAGTTTCTCAGACCATGAGAGACAAGATTATCTGGTCTGATGAAACTAGATTGAACTCTTTGGCCTGAATGCCAAGCGTCACGTCTGGAGGAAACCTGGCACCATCCCTACCTACGGTGAAGCATGGTGGTGGCAGCATAATGCTATGGGATGTTTTTCATCGGCAGGGACTGGGGAATAGTCAGGATCGAGGCAAAGATGAACAGAGCAAAGTACAAAGTACATTGATGAAAACCTGCTCCAGAGCGCTCAGGACCTCAGACTGGGGCGAAGGTTCACCTTTCAACAGGACAATGACCCTAAGCACACAGCCAAGACAACTCAGGAGTGACTTCGGGACAAGTCTCTGAATGTCCTTGAGTGGCCCAGACAGAGCCCCAACTTGAACCCAATCGAACATCTCTGGAAAGACCTGAAAAGAGCTGTGCAGCAACGCTAGACTGATGAGTTTCAGAAGAAAGTTCTTTGTTTTTGGCTATTTTGAGCCTGTAATCAAACCCACAAATGCTGATGCTCCAGATACTCTAGTCTAAAGAAGGACAGTTTTATTGCTTCTTTAATCAGAACAACAGTTTTCAGCAGTGCTAACATAATTGCAAAATGGTTTTCTAATTATCAATTAGCCTTTTAAAATTATAAACTTGGATTAGCTAACACAACGTGCCATTGGAACACAGGAGTGATGGTTGCTGATAATGGGCCTCTGTATCCTTATGTAGATATTCCATTAAAAAATTCTGCCGTTTCCAGCTACAATAGTCATTTACAACATTAACAATGTCACTGTATTTATGATCAATTTGATGTTATTTTAATGGACAACATTTTTTGCTTTTCATTCAAAAACAAGGACATTTCTAAGTGACCGCAAACTTTTGATCGGTAGTGTACGTTTACTAGGCACTACATCATTTTGGTTCAGTAGTTATCAGTTTTGAGCAGTTTGATTAAGTGTTAATTAATTGTATTGTTAACAAATGACAAGTCTAATAAAAAGCATGAGCACTCAGAGAAAATGATTTAGTGTAGAGGTGCTGACTAAGCTATGAAAACAAAGAGAGTCCCACACTCCATAAATATAACCTCCCAGTCATTTATTGGCTTAAAAACACCAATGTTTCGACCTCACTGTGCCTTCTTCAGGGTAATGTTATGAACGTGTGAACAAATTACAAGAAAATCATATCAAAAGTAAAATGAATATTGCATTTTGAAAAGCAGACACTTTGATTGAATATGAATTCAAATTGAAAGAGTGATTTGGTGCAGTGAACACGTGCCTTTGTGAATGTGTTTGTTGTCAGTCAATTAAAAATGGCTTAGTGTTTTCAAACATGAACCATTATGATGATCTGTTTTGTATTGTTGTGCATATAATTGTGAAAATGTACCACATACTTGTGAAAGTTGCACACACAAAAAACTGTAATTAAGTAGTGGATTCACCAAGGTTTGGAAGAAAGGTGCACTTATCAACACACTTTTTTTCCCTCCTGCAGGTGGCTCTGAGGTCGGGTAACCTGGAGATGATCTACGTCCTGCTGAGGTTCGGAGCCAACGTCAACTACTTCTCCCGCATCAATACCACCCACTTCCCCTCCGCGCTGCAGTACGCCTTGAAGGACGAGGTTGTCCTGCGCATGCTTTGTAACTATGGCTACGATGTCCAGCGCTGCTTCGAGTGCAACTACGGTGAAGCGCCCCATGTTCCTGATGACTATGAGGGCTGGACAAATTCTGTCATCAACGACTCCATGGTAAGGGGGATATTGGTAGGGTGAATAGGTCCAGGGGTTTCTCTCTGGTCAGGTTATGTGGCTAAGTATTATTCTTTAGTTCCTTAAAGCTAGAATACAAAGTTGCAACATCCATTTTTGGATATGTAAATGAATGATATGTACCCATTGATTCTTGAAGAATAAACGTATAAGTTTCATAAATTCATCTGAACCCAAAATACACTTTATTGTTTGAATTCAGGATTCTAGCTTTAAAACGTTAGGCTCCTAGTATGCTTATAACAAGTTAGAACGCATTAAGTAATAACTGCAGGCTTTTAGTAAAGTGTTACCTAAAACTATGATGTGCTTCCTTGCAGTTTTGCGAGGTTATCTCAGTGTACTGGTTGAAAGAACACTCGGGACACGTGGTGCGTATCATGATGGATTACGTCGATCACGTGACCTTCTGCTCGAAACTAAAGGCTGTTCTGATGGAACAAAAGCAGTGGCCTGATATCTGCAAAGTTCAAGGTTGGTGGATAAATAAAACAAAACTAGGTGGACAAAACACATCTATGTGTGTTGTTAACCATTCAATGGGAAAACAGTTATGTTTTCATGGAAGGCATAGATTGTCCATGACTATGATTATGTTGAGGGCCTGGAGTTGTTCCTGAGCATGCGACCTGACCATGGTAAAAATCTTGCCCCTAATTATTGGCTATAATTACTGGACCCGAAATATGTCCCTCAGACAGTTGATGAACTAGGCCTACTTGACAGTCTATGTAATTGACTAGCTCATATCTGACTGTGTCTATCATCATCATAATCAGCATCCCTCTCCACAGAGAACGCTCGCTGTCTTCAGCATCTCTGTCGTCTGAAGATCCGGAGCTGTCTGGGCCGACTGCGTCTCAGGGCCCCAGTGTTCAGGCATTTCCTGCCTCTACCCAACCGGCTCAAAGATTACATCCTGTACCGGGAATATGATCTCTTCAGCCAGAAGATCCTAGTGGGCTGACTGGAAGAAGTACATGGAGGATGAGCGAAGAAGATAGGCCTACATTAACAATTAGTCAGTGACTCAGCAATGCTATTAGTCAGTTTTTTTACTCTCAGAGGTGCCGTCTCTTAGGGCCAGGGTGCCCGACGTCGAAATCTTGTGAGTATTTTTTGGAGGAAGGGGGGCACATCGAGGCTGATTTGTTCATTGTGGCTATAGCCCCCTAGCTCTACTGTAATTCAAACCTTGCTATTAGTCTGTCAGGCAGACGAGCTGAGCTCACTCACATCAGGTTAAAAGAGTTTACTGTTATCATCAAGAGGAATTTGTTACTTTTCACCTAAAAAATGAGGGTGGGGCAGGGGGGGATTGAAGAATTTTGGTCTGTTTCAGCATAAAATAAAACCTTTCTCTTTTTTTTTGTCAAGTTTCATTGTGTGTTATTTATCAGAGCTACATGTACATGTGTGTCTACACTGAGTGTACAAAACATTAAGAACATCTTCTCTTTCTATGCCATAAGACTGACCAGGTGAAAGATATGATCCCTTATTGATGTCACTTGTTAAATCCACTTCAATCAGGGTAGATGAAGGTGAGGAGACAGGTTAAATCATGATTTTTACGCTTTGAGACAATTGAGACATGGATTGTGTGCCGTTCAGAGGGTGAATGGGCAAGACAAAATATTTAAGTGACTTTGAAATTGGGGAGATGGCAGTATGTGCCAGGTTTGTGTCAGGAACTGCAATGCTGCTGGGTTTTTCACACTCAGCGCTTTCCTGTGTGTATCAAGAATGGTCCACCACCCAAAGGACATCCAGCCATCTTGACATAACTGTGGGAAGCATTGGAGTCAACATGGGCCAGCATCCCTGCAGAATGCTTTTGACACCTTGTAGAGTCCATGCCCAGACTAATTGAAGGTGGTGGTGTAACTCAATATTAGGAAGGTGTTCTTAATGTTTTGTAAAGTTTTGCCTAAACCTATGCTGTTGTTTGGTTGCAAATTGCAACAAAAAACATAATCCTAACCATGGAAACAAGATAGATGGAAAAAAAGTCATCCAAAACTGTTCAGACATAGCCACCCACCTTCGTAACCGCACAGCGGGTGGTGCCATTTTTGGCTCTGAAAACAGACTGGTAATCGTTTATGGACAACGGTTAAATTGAGCCAAAATGTATTTTATTGCAAGGAACCAGAGCAAGGAACCAATGAAATCTGTCGAGAAAAACTTTATCCAATCATAATCGTTCTAAAGGCGGGATATCCGCATGTAGGATGATATGTGTGTGGAGGTTGATCTAAAGGGAAAACATTCAGTGGGAGTGATAGGCTAGCTATTTCATTTCTTATTGACCGATTACAGTTCATATTCGTACGAATTGAAATAGCTAGCTATAGCCATGCCTGGAATAGATAAATTACCGATCGAGGAGACATTCGAGGACAGTCCGCAGGTAATCTCAATCTATGCTCTGTAGCTCCCTGTTGTCTTTGTGGTGTGCAAGAGCGCGGCGAATGCTAGCCAGACATGTTAGTTCGCTTGAGCAAGCGTCAAATAAAGAGCTGTCAGAAGGTGATAGGTGGCCTCTTCAAAGCCAATATGTCTGGTCCCCAGGCAAACGAGCGAAACTGCTTCATGATATTTGGCCAACTGTCAATGGTAGTAGCTATTTTTGCATTATCGGCCTTTGCACCACCTGATAAAAGTAACTAGATAATGGGTTTCTATTGAGACAATGCCATGGCACACATCACACCCTTGTTGTTGATGATATTGAACACACAAATTAGTCGGTTAAGCTACGTGACCGTCCTATCTCCAGCTGGCTAGCTGGGTGCACCACTTCCTCCCTATCGTGGAGTTGAGTAAACCCCGCTACTTCCCCAGAATCTAGAGAAGAGGTTATTGGCTAGCTACTTCTCTAGCTGCAAACCACTGGATGTTGATGGGTTGGCTGTCTGACCATAGCTAGGCCTTTTATAATTGGTATTTGGCTTGTCTATGAGAGCTGCACTTGTACAGTGAATGTTAAATGTTCTTTACACCTAGTTTTGTATTTGTTGGCATTAATGAAACCCTCTTTCAGCTACGGTATATAGCCTAGATACAGTAACCAACAAAACTGCTTGCATGTCCAGTAGTCATAAGAATCATTACTGTCTGTTGCAGAACAGGCTTGTCCAGCAGTGTCAGGGGACTGAGGCAATAGAAAATACCATTTAATTATATTCCAATCCATTCTAGTCATTCTATTTCTATGGCTGAGGCTCTCTCCCCTGACAGAATGCAGCAACATATACCGGTGAGACCAGTTCCAGAGTGTTGATCACTAGCTTGCACCCACAGACATGACATGTCCCTGACCTAGTCTGAGGCGTCTGGGGCATGACATGTAGCTGTACAGTATGGCAGTGGTGGCGCCCAGCTACCCTGCCTCCTGGATAGCTACTGGGCAAGCATTCTTCATTATCCTGCCCTATGCAACCTACACAGTACACACCTGATTCAGCTAAACATAATCTTGATGAAGGGTCGCTCTCCAGGAGGAGATGTGTGGGATGAACACAATAGTCAGATGGATTGGCTAAAGCCACAGATCTGGGACCAGATTAGCCTTGCACAACGGTGACATACGTGTGCCATCTAAGCTTCCTCTTTCAGGTAGGCCTAACCTGAATCTACTGTCTTTCTCTCCCTGTTGCCAGACGCGCTCCCTGCTCGGTGTGTTCGAGGAGGATGCGGCTGCAATATCCAACTACTCCCAGAAGCTCTTCCAGGCCATGAACAGAATCTACGATGCACAAGTGAGCAATGAGCCCTGGGATAAGTTCATGCCAGTTAGTGTTCAGGCTTTTTTTTTTTTTTTAAAGTAAGCACACTCATACAAACAGGGCTGTAACCAGGGTTTTGGTGAGGTCCTGACATTTTTGAAAGTTGAAGCTCATTTGCTGCATTTCTACCAAAATGTTTTTTAAATGCTATTTGGGGAACAGCAAAAATGCCCCCAGCCATTATCACCTTGGCTGCTGTAGTTTCATTCACCTCAGTCCATCTACAAACACAGAGCCTATTAGCTATACAATTGTAACGTCATACCCCTGAAAGGGGGGAAATATGAGAAAGGATTCACACTGACACGTAGTATTGGAAACGAAAACAAAAACGTATGACATTTTCAGAACTGTGTTGATTGCATGTTGTATTTTAATGTCGGCCTTTAGGGAACATAAGCCACGTGGAGATGTTCATATTGAAACGTATGTTTTTTTTTCCCCTAATTTGTTTGATAAGATTAGTACAGATTTTCTCAGGGGACCCCACATGGGGCTCTGTTCCTCTGCTCCCTCCCTTCTGCATGCATTGCAGTCTGCTTCACTACTGGGCACTGCATCACTGTCTGTCTCGGTAGCCTACTCTCTGTAGAGCAACGTTATTATGAGAACTTAGTAGCGTATTTTTTGCTCCTGCTGAGATAGGCTCTGTTTAACGTTCGCTTTGGCTTCTTCATTCTTCTAGCTGGCTAAGTAATACTAGCCAGAGCCCTTCAACATTATTGCAATATGTCTCTGCTGGCAGCTAGCCACCTGACTCACTGACATATTTATAAGCAACTATTTACCAGTTGTGCACTCATTCTCTGAGAGTTGGTTTTTGGTTGTTTTGGGGATGTCTGTAAACAGTATTAATCGCAGGATGGTTTTAAAACGGCCTTTTGTCCAGTATCTCGCAAGCATACTATCAGCAGCGTCTCAAGTTGCCTAATTGAGCCGAATGTGAGGCGGGGAGTTCATATCACGTCTCAGGCCCCTGGCCTGTGCTGCGAAAGGGTAGTGAATGTGCTGCCAAAAAGGCAAATCCGGGAGGCAAATCCAGGAGTATTCATGTCCTTTGACTTATTCCACATTTTATTGTGTTACAGCCTGAATTCAAAATTGATTATTTTTTTCAACTATTTTTTTATCTTACCCGTCTACATAAAAGATCCCATAATGACAAAGTGAAAACATGTTTTTAGAAATGTTTGCAAATGTATTGAAAATTAAATACAGATATCTAATTTACATACATTTTCACACCCTGAGTGTACATGTTAGAATCACCTTTGGCAGCAATTACAACTTTGAGTCTGTCTGAGTCTTCCAGCTCTGTCATGTTGGTGGTTGTTCATTGTTTGACAGCCATTTTCAAGTCTTGCCTTAGGTTTTCAAGTAGATTTAAGTCAAAACTGTAACTAGGCCAATCAGGATCATTCAATGTCGTTTTGGTAAGTAACTCCGGTGTATATTTGGCCTTGTGTTTTAGGTTATTGTCCTGCTGAAAGAGGAATTTGTCTCCCCGTGTCTGTTGGAAAGCAGACTGAACCAGGTTTTCCTGAAGGATTTTGCCTGTGCTTAGCTCTATTCTGTTTCTTTTCATTAAAAAAAACTCCCTAGTCCTTGGCAAAGACAAGCATACCCATGACATAAAGAGTGGTACTCAGGGATGTGTTGGATTTGCCCCAAACATAGCACTTTGTATTTAGGACATAGTTAATTTCTTTACAACATTTTTTGCGGTGTTACTTTAGTGCCTTGTTGCAAACAGGATGCATGTTTTGCAATATTTGTATTCTGACAGGCTTCCTCCTTTTCACTCTGTCATTTAGGTTTGCATTGTGGAGTAACACAATGTTGTTGATCCATTCTCCAGTTTTCACCTATCACAGCTAATAAACTCTAACTGTTTAATGTTGCCATTGGCCTCATGGTGAAATCTTTGTAGTGACTGTGTGTGCTGATACGCCATCCAAAGTGTAATTCAAAACCTGGTCTTTGTGGTTGATTCTGTGTTTGACAGGCTATAACTCAACAAAATGTGGAGAAAGACAAGGGGTGTGAATACTTTCTGAAGGCACTATATATATATATATATGTATGTCTTGTCTTGTCTTGTCTTGTTCCGAGGCACAGATCTGGGGAAGGGTCCCCAAGAATGCAGGGGTCTTCATCATTCTTAAATTAAAGAAGTTTGGAACCACCAAGACTCTTCCTAGAGCTGGCCGCTCAGCCAAACTGAGCAATCGTGGGAGAAGGGCTTTGGTCAGGGTGGTGACCAAGAACCCGATGGTCACTCTGACAGAGCTCCAGAGTTCCTCTGTGGAGATGGGAGAACGCTCCAGAAGGACAACCATCTCTGCAGCACTCCACCAATCAGGCCTTTATGGTAGAGTGGCCAGACGGAAGCCACTCCTAAGTAAAAGGCCCATGACAGTTTGCCTTAAAGCACGTAAAGGACTCTCAGACCATGAGAGACAAGATTATCTGGTCTGATGAAACCAAGATTGAACTCTTTGGCCTGCGTACCTAGTGTCATGTCTGGAGGAAACCTGGCACCATCCGTACAGTGAAGTATGGTGGTGGCAGCATCATGCTGTGGGCATTGTTTTCAGCAGCTGGGAGACTAGTTAGGATCGAAGGAAAGATGAACGGAGCAAAGTATAGAGAGATCCTTGATGAAATCCTGCTCCGAGCGCTCAGGACCTCAGACTAGTGCAAAGGTTCACCTTCCAACAGGACAATGACCCTAAGCACACAGCCAAGACAATTCAGTAGTGGCTTTGGGACAAGTCTCTGAATGTCTTTGAGTGGCCCTGCCAGAGACCAGACTTGAACGCGATCTAACTTCTCTGGCGAGACATGAAAATAGCTGTGCAGCGATGCTCTCCATCCAACCTGCCAGAGCTGGAGAGGATCTTCAGAGAAGAATGGGAGAAACTCCCCAAATACAGTTGCACCAAGCTGGTAGCGTCATACCCAAGACGACTCGAGGCTGTAATCGCTGCCAAAGGTGCTTCAACAAAGTACTGAGTAAATGGTCTGAATACTTATGTAAATGTGGTATTTCAGTTATTTTTAATACATTTGGGGAAAAAAACTGTTTTTGCTTTGTTGTTATTGGGTATTGTGCGTAGATTGATGAGGAAAAATAATTTAATTTTAGAACAAGACTGTAACGTAACAAAATGTGGAAAAAGTCAAGGGGTCTGAAATACTTTCCGAATGGACTGTATTTGTACTATTCAACATTTTTTACAAATTAGACATTTTCCAGACTCATATGCAGTTAAGGCCAAGCAGACAAACACACAATAATAAGTAGTTGCTCCTACAGTCGGTTAGGTAAAACTACATTGGCTTTTCTCCTTTTCAGAATGAGTTGAGTGCTGCCACCCATCTCACCTCCAAACTCCTGAAGGAGTATGAGAAACAGGTATGTTCTCACAATGTCAACATGTTGTATGCATGATAGAGGTGATGGATTTCCCTTTGAACTGTCTGTTATGTTTTCTATGGCACGTTAATGCACTACTAGGACCAGGTCAAACATAAAAACACCTTGGCAATTATGGTATTATCATTAAGGCCCAGAGTTTTGTTTTATAATGTGACCTGACCAGGCAAGAAACTAGGGCCTAGTCAATTTTCTTCCAGTCAGGAAATGCTTGCATTTCTTTTTCATCCTCTAAGAAACCCGTTTGTTTAAAACATTAGTTGAATGCTCTGATTGTAGGTCCCTCTGGAAAAGAGTGTCTGTCGAACGACTAAAATATAAATGGAAAATGCATTAGGACTTTGGCCTGTCTTTGCAGCGCTTCCCTCTTTGCAGCGACGACGAGGTCATGAGCTCCACCCTGCAGCATTTTGCCAAAGTCATAGACGAGGTGAGAACTGCTGCTCTGCCCTCATCCTCCTCCTCACTGTGGCACGCTGCTGCTCACATAGGATTACATTTATCTTAACCTTTACCTTCTTTAATTATACTATAAACTCTCTCTCACACTGCACTTTAACTTCTTCCTTCTTTCTGTCCATCTTAACCTCTTCCATCTCTCCGTCTTAACCTTGGGGCGGCAGGGTTAGAGGGCTAGTGGTTAGAGCGTTGGACTAGTAACCGGAAGGTTGCAAGTTCAAATCCCCGAGCTGACAAGGTACAAAATCTGTCGTTCTGCCCCTGAACAGGCAGTTAACCCACTGTTCCTAGGGCGTCATTGAAAATAAGAATTTGTTCTTAACTGACTTGCCTAGTTAAAGGTAAAAAAAAAAAAAACTCTCCGATCCTTCACTCTTACATACTCTTTCAATCTTAATTTAAACCCCTCCCTTCCTTCCTTCACTCTGTATGTACCTCTCTTCCTTCTTGCTAGGCTCCCCCACCTCTCCTCTGTGATGAGAGAGACATTTCCCTGAGGAGATTCCATAATGTAACTGGCCTTTCTTCTCTCCCACAGTTGAGTTCCTGTCATGCAGTCCTCTCCACTCAGCTGGCTGACGCCATGATGTTCCCTATCACCCAGTTTAAGGAGAGGGACTTAAGAGGTAAGACTCTAAATTCCAAACCCCCTTTTTTTTTTTTTGTTACTGTTTATATAGAGATAAATACAGTTATGAGAGATGGAGACCGATCACAGGGATGACAAGGGCATAGAATTACATATAAAATCCTATTAAATAAATCTAAATTAATAGGAGTCTGAAGGTGGCTGTGCTGCACTATCGCTAGCCTAGACCAACGTCTGGCACTTTGTAAACTTGACTAGTGGCAGAATGTGAACAGATAGTTGAAATGGATGTTAACCATCTTTCTCTCCCCTACAGAGATACTGACTCTGAAGGAAGTGTTCCAGATTGCCAGTGATGGTGAGTGCGAACTACTCAGTAAAACATGAAAACAAATTATTGTTGTGACATGGTATGATTTCATGAGCCCATGTTGTAATTGTAATAACCACTCATGACATGTTTCTGTCTACAGATCATGACATGGCCATCAACCGATACAGCCGTCTCTCTAAAAGGAGGGACAACGAGAAGGTACAGGGTTTGTTTTTGGGAACATAATATAATTTTTGGAGAAGTTCATTATTATAAGATGACCTTGTTGTAACAATAACTGTCTCACCAAATTAAACATGACATTTTGTGTGCGTGTCTTCTCTCCAGGTGAAGGGCGAGGTGATGGAGGATGTGTATACCTCCAGGAAGAAGCAGCACCAGACCATGATGCACTACTTCACAGCCCTCAACACTCTGCAGTACAAGAAGAAGATTGCCATTCTGGAGCCGCTGCTGGGGTATATGCAGGCACAGGTACTGTACAACAACCTTACTTCCGCCTCCCTTCCGTCTCTCTCGATTACACCTTCTTTCTCTCCTCTCTCTTTCTCTGTCTCTCCGTCTCCAGTATATGTTCTGATCAGCATGTCTATATCTCTGTATCTCTCAGATCAACTTTTTCAAGCTGGGATCAGAGAACCTCACCCAGCAGTGGGAAGATTTCCTCACCAACATAGGAACCAGCGTTCAGAAGTAAGCTTCAACCTGAATCTCCTAGACCCTAGGAATTTGTAGAGATCTGAGAAGATTGGATAGTTGTAAGCAATGGTGGTAGCTCCATATTGCCTTCCGTTAGGCCAAATGGAATTATTGTCATATTTCATGCAGTGTGTTTAAGGCTGGGCGTGTGTGGTTGTGTCCAGTGTCCGCAGGGAGATGGATGGTGAGGTAGATGTAATGCAACAGACCATCCAGGACTTGGAGCAGGCCAGTGACCTCCTCTACATGCCAGACCCCGACCCTAGCCAGGTTCCTGTCAACCGCAACCTCACACGCAAGGCCGGCTACCTCTACAGACGAAAGTAAGACAGCACTGTCACACACCAGACACAGTTTATTGAAGATGTTCATAACGCTTGCTTGATTTAAAAAAAATATATATATATATATTGGTCCTATTAATTTGTAGTGTAAAACGTTGACGTTAGTTTGGGCCCAAAAGGCAGTCACCTGCACCAGAACAACAACACGTTTTAACCATGCCACCTTTTCTCTTCTGAATGTGTCCGCCTAGTAAAACAGGCCTAGTGTCTTCCTCCTGGGAGCGGCAGTACTTCTTCACCCAGGGAGGGAACCTGATGGGCCAGGCACGAGGGCATGTAGCTGGGGGTCTGGTCATGGACATCGATAATTGCTCTGTCATGGCCGTGGACTGTGAGGACCGACGCTTCTGCTTCCAGATCACATCCTTTGACGGCAAGAAGTAAATGACTACATATTAAAGCTTCATAAACCAGTAATACCAGCTTATGAAAAATAATGGCGCCGGCGGGGGATGGCTGCCGTTTTGCTCCTAACCAATTGTGCTGTTTTGTGTTTTTTCGAATTTGTAACTTATTTTGTACGTAATGTTTCTGCCTCTTATGACCGAAAAATAGCTTCTGGATATATTAGAACAGTGATTTACTCACCTCAAACGGGACAAAGAAGGGAATACAGTAGGTACAGATCAGGGGAGAATAAACTGGATGACCTCCGTTCGTACAGATCAGGGTGCCTTGTAAGAATACCTTGGTTGAGTGGGTAACACGCCTCTACCATCCGTTCTTTTGGCCAAAGTGCAATCACGGGAGAATAAACTGGATGACCTCCGTTCGAGATTATCCTACATTAACTGTAATATCTTATGTTTCACGAGGCGTGGCTGAATGATGACACAGATAATATACAGTTGGCTGGGTTTTCCATGCATCGGCAGGACAGAACAGCTACGTCCGGTAAGACGAGGGGTACGATTGTGTGTCTATTTGTCAATAACAGCTGGTGCGCGATATCTAATATTGAGGTAGTCTCAAAGTATTGCTCGCCTAAGGTAGAGTACCTCATGATAAGCTATAGACTACACTGTCTACCAAGAGACTTCATCTATATTTTTCACAGCAGTCTATATACCACCACAAACCGATGCTGGTAATAAGACCGCACTCAACAAGCTGTATTCTGCCATAAGCAAACAAGAAAATGCTCGTCCAGAAGCGGCGCTCCTAGTGGCCGAGGACTTTAATGCAGGCAAACTTAAATCCATTTTTACCAAATTTCTACCAGCATGTCACATGTGCAACCAGAGGGAAAAAAACTATAGACCTTTACTCCACACACAGAGATATATACAAAGCTCTCCCTCGCCCTCCATTTGGCAAATCTGACCATAATTATATATTCCTGATTCCTGCTAACAAGCAAACACTAAAGCAGAAAGTACCAGTGACTCGCTCAATACGGAAGTGGTCAGATGATGCGGATGCTACACTACAGGACTGTTTTGCAAACACAGACTGGAATATGTTCCGGGATTCATCCAATGGCTTTGAGGAGTATATTATTAAACTTATTGCTGCAGTAGTAACTAAGATGGGGAGAAGTCTGTCTATAATAAATAAAGCTCTGCCTTCTTAAAAACACTATCAACAAGGCAGGTCTTACAGGCCCTAGTTTTGTTGCACCTTGACTACTGTTCAGTCGTGTGGTCAGGTGCCACAAAAAAAGACATAGGAAAATTGCAATTGGATCAGAACAAGGCAGCACAGCTGGCCCTTGGATGTACACAGAGAACTAATATTAATAATATGCATGTCAATCTCTCCTGGCTGAAAGTGGAGGAGAGATTGACTTCATCACTACTTGTATTTATGAGAGGTATTGACATGTTGAATGCACCGAGCTGTCTGTCTAAACTACTGGCACACAGCTCGGACACCCATGCATACCCCACAAGCCATGCCACAAGAGATCTCTTCACAGTCCCTAAGTCCCAAACAGACTATGGGAGGCACACAGTACTACATAGAGCCATGACTACATGGAACTCTATTCCACATCAAGTAACTGACGCAAGCAGTAGAATTAGATTTAAAAAACACCTTATGGAACAGCGGGGACTGAAGCAGCACAAACATTGGCACAGACATATGCATACACACACACACAATAACATACTCACTATACATACACATGGATTTAGTACTGTAGATATGTGGTAGTGGTAGAGTAGGGGCCTGAGGGCACACAGTGTGTTGTGAATGTATTGTAATGTTTTAAAATTGTATAAACTGCCTTAATTTTGCTGGACCCCAGGAAGAGTAGCTGCTGCTTTGGCAGCAGCTAATGGGGATTCATAATAAATACAAATATTAATTGATTAAGTGTATTGACGACGTCGTTCCCACAGTGACCATACGTACATATCCCAACCAGAAGCCATGGATTACAGGCAACATTCGCACCGAGCTAAAGGCTAGAGCTGACACTTTCAAGGAGCGGGAGACTAATCTGGACACTTCTAAGAAATCTTGCTATGCCCTCAGACGAACCATCAAACAGGCCAGCGTCAGTACAGGACTAAGATTGAATCATACTACACCGGCTCTGATGCTTGTCGAATGTGACTGGGCTTGCAAACTATTACAGACTACAAATGGAAACCCAGCCGCGAGCTGCCCAGTGACACGAGCCTACCAGACGGGCTAAATGCCGATGTGAGCAATACCTTTTAAACAGGTCAATTATTCACAAGGCCGCGATTAGCAGGACGTGTACTCAGAGCATGCGCAGACCAACTGGCATCTCTGTCTGAGTCTGTAATACCTACATGTTTCAAGCAGACCACTATAGTCCCTGTGCCCAAAAAAGTGAAGGTAACCTGCCTAAATGTCTACTACTCCTTTGAAAGGCTGGTCATGGCTCACATCAACACCGTCATCCCAGAAACCCTAGACTCACTCCAATTCGCATACCACCCCAATAGATCCACAGATGACGCCATCTCAATTGCACTCCACACTGCCCTTTTCCTCCTGGGAAAAAAGGAACACTTATGTGAGAATACTGTTCATTGACTACAGCTCAGCCTTTCAACATCATAGTGCCCTCAAAGCTCATCACTAACCTCAGGTGTCCCTGGGACTAAACACATCACTATGCAACTGGATCCTGGACATCCTGACGGGCCGCCCACAGTTGGTAAGGGTAGGCAACAACACATCTGCCACGCTTGTCCTCAACATGGGGCCCCCCTCATGGGTGCGTGCTTAGTCCCCTCCTGTACTCCCTGTTCACCCACGACTGCGTGGCCAAGCACGACTCCAACACCATCATTAAGTTGGTTGACGACACAACCGTGGGAGGCCTGAACACTGACAACAATAGAGCCTATAGTGAGGAGGTCAGAGACCTGGCAGTGTGGTGCCAGGACATCAACCTCTCACTCAATGTGAGCAAGACTAAGGAGATGATCGTGGACTACAGGAAAAGGAGGGCCAAACACGCCCCCATTCACATCAAAAGTTTCAAGTGCCTTGGTGTCCACATCACCAACAAACTATCATGGTCCAAGAACGTTGTGAAGAGGGCACGACAACACCTTTTCCTGATACCGAATTTTTGGCATGGGTCCCCAGATCCTCAAAGTTCTACAGCTGCACCATCGAGAGCATCCTGACCGGTTGCATCACTGCCTGGTATGGCAACTGCTCGGCATCCGACCGTAAGGCGCTACAGAGGGTAGTGCTTACGGCGCAGTACATCGCTGATGCCAAGCTTCCTGCCATCCAGGACCTATATACTTGGCGGTGTCAGAGGAAGACCCAAAATATGGTCAAAGACTCCAGTCACCCAAGTCTTAGACAGTTCTCTCTGCTACTGCACGGCAAGCTGTACCAGAGCACCAAGTCTAGGTCCAGAAGGCTCCTTAACAGCCTCTACCTCCAAGCCATAAGACTACTGAAAAATTAATCAAATGGCCACCTGGACTATTTACGTTGACCCCCCCCCCCATTTGTTTTGTACACTGCTGCTACTCACTGCTTTATCTATGCATAGTCACTTTACCCCTACCTACATGTACATATTATCTCAACTAATGTGTACCCCCGCACATTGACCCGGTATCCCCTGTATATAGCCTCACTATTGTTATTTTGTTTTTTGTATTCCTTTAGTTTATTTAGTAAATATTTTCTTAACTGCATTGTTGGTTAAGGGCTTGTAAGTAAGCATTTAATGTTTTGGTCTACACCTGTTTTGTATTCGGCGCATGTGACAAATACATTTTGATTTGATTATGAACCTTTAGAACTTAGTAACTATTTTCACTGAAGTTACGGAGGTGCTTTGTCTTTGTTTCAGGGTGGTCATATTGCAGGCAGATAGCAGAAAGGACTGTGAAGAGGTGAGACAACAGTTTTAGTCACAATGTATTGTACATCTTATTTTTGTATTGTATAAATACAGCACAGACATGGAATTCGCGCATCTCCTAATAACGCTGTCCTGTGCTCCTCTCCTCCTTCAGTGGATTGCAACTATAAACAACATCTCAAAGAGGATATATCTGAGTGAGAACCCAGAGGTGAGTAGCCGGCAATCACTGGAAAACCCTACTCTTACATCATCATCATTCAATCTGTCATCTATAATTAGAGCTGTGAGCCCTATGGTGTGACATTCCCCCAGACAATGCTGGATGTCTGTGATGTGAGTCTCATCTCCCACCTCCCTTTGTTACCGAGCTGTTGTCAAGCACATTTCCTCATTGCTGAAATGCCCTCTTTCTTTTGGCAGGAAATTGCAGCCAGAGTGAACCAATCAGCTCTTGAGGCTGTGACACCGTCTCCCTCCTTCCAGCAGAGGCATGAGAGTATGCGGCCGACCACGTGCGTTTCTGAATCATAGAGACTTCATTATTATTAGAGCCAGGAGTTTTTCCTGACCATGGAACACTCTGGGCCTTGGTAGTGTATAGCCGATAACTACTCTAGCCTATAAAGTGGTTACATAATCAAGACTAACCAAGGTAAACCCTACTGTAGTAAGTTAAATTAAGACAAACCCTGCTCTAGTTAGAGGTGTCATGATATTGCATTCTGTCCAACTCTCTAACCTCCATCTCTCTCTAACCTCTCTGACCTCCATCTCTCTCTGACCTCCATCTCTCTCTGACGTCCGTCTCTCCTGTATAGACAAGGGCGGTCCCGGGCAGTGCGGACCAGCAGTGTGAGCTCAGTGGGCTCTGAGACGGCCTCACCGGCCCTCTCTGTCCTCTCATTGGACGCCCTGGTGGCTCCTGACACGCCCATCCAGTTTGACATCATCTCTCCAGTCAGCGAGGAGTACGCAGGCCAGGCCAAGGCTGCGGGACAGGGCAGGTCGGTACTAACTAACCAGGGTTTCCCAAACGGTGTATAGGCGGGACGAGACCCTGGTATATGTTGAAGTTAGGGGGCGAAACGTTGGTTTTAGAAGTGGGGGGAGATTAGTTATTTCTTTGAATTATACAGTTGGATAAACACTCCAAACAGCATACCCAACCGCTCGGAGGCATCCACATGGTCCTAAAGCACCCCGTTGCCTCGTTTCATATCACATTTCAATAATAAAAATGCAATTGCAGAAGGTTTCGCCCCTCGTTCAAGCTATATTGAAACGAAAACAGTCATATTAATTCATATTTTTGTGTTTCTTTTCTCCCCGTTTCTGAAAGAAGGACCAACCCGTTTGGTGAATCAGGAGACACTCCACCTGAGGAGAGTGAAGGTAGTGTCTCTGTCTGTCTGTCTGTGTCAGGTCTGTCTTGCTGTGTGTCTGTGCGCATGCCATTGTCTGTGTCACCCCCCCCCCCCTCTCTCTATCTGTCTGTGTCAGGTCTGGCTTGCTGTTTGTGTGTGTCACCCCCCCCTCTCTCTCTCTCTCTGTGTGTCCATCCAGACTCCATCCTGCACCAGCTGTTCATTGTGCGTTTCCTGGGTTCTATGGAGGTGAAGAATGCAGACAGCTCTGACGTCATCTATGAGACCATGAGACAGATCCTAGCAGCCAGGGCCATACATAACATCTTCAGGATGACTGAGTCTCACCTGCTGGTCACCTGCGACTGCCTCAAGTGAGACATATGCTCTTTGAGTAATGTGCATGCGTTTTTTTTATTTTTATGTGTGACATAATTAACAGCATGCTCTTACAGTCAATAGATGTGCCTGTGTGTGATGTTTTGTGGTTTTCAGGCTCATCGATCCTCAGACACAAGTCACACGGCTGAGGGTAGGTCCTCCAACTCACACTACCTCCACTAGAACATGTTTCTGTTTGGCATTCTATTTACTGATAGTCAATTATATAATTTCCTCAGTAGCATTACTGGTAGGTGAAATCAATCATCACTGACACAACACCTGTCTAGAGGCTATTGACCTATCATCACTGACACAACACCTGTCTACACTCAACATTAGACATGACTTCGTTTTAATTCTCCCCTCCCCAAGTTCCCTCTTTCCAGTGTGGTGGTGTGTTCGTCCCACCAGGAGAACAAGCGTCTGTTTGGATTCGTCCTGCAGACTGCAGAAGGCAGGGTGGATGGACGACCTGTCACTGTCTGCTATATCTTTGAGTCCAACAATGATGGGGAGAAGGTAAGTTCTGCTCTGCTGTGTAGCCTTTGTTCTAACATGTGTTGGTAGGGCCAGTAGTTACACGATATAACTAGGGCCTGGAGTTTATCCTGGTCAGCCACACATGCAAATGTGTTTTCATGGTTTGGAACAAGTCCTGACTCTAGGAATAAGCATATTGTGTCTGTATAGTGATGGCACTATCAGTTAAAACGGTTTATAGTCAAAAAATTTTTTTTTGTTCATGTTGTGACAAAAGGAAGACATATGCATGTGTCTACTGTTCCCTGTGTTAATTTCTTTCTTTCTTTTTTTATCTCTGATTGCATGTTGTTGTTCTCCTTTCAGATATGTGACAGTGTTGGGCTGGCCAAACAGATCGCTTTCCACTCAGAGATGGTAAGACATGTGAGACTCTGTCTTAGTGGAATTAATTTAAGATTTTAAGATGAATCTTAGCTACTCATGTGGGACCTTGACAATTTTTTTTACTGATTCAGGATCGCAAAGCTACAGAGAAGAAGGAGGAGCAGGACAAGGCCAAGGAGAAACAGCAGGAGGAGCTGAGTAAACAGAAACAGATTGAAAAGGTAGCGTCAGTGTCCCAGCAAATCAATACATTGCCGTACCAAAAGAATTGACAATATAGTACTTATCCTATTCTTGTTGACTTGTAGATCAATGCCTATCTTGATCAGTGTTTGGTCTATATTCATAACTGTATTACCCTCTGTGTTCACTCATGTTACAGTAAACTGAATGATTCATTGATTAATTGATGAGTCAATTAATTTGAATGAACCCACAGGACCTGGAGGAACAGAGCCGTTTAATCGCAGCCTCCAGTCGCCCCACCCCCCCTGCTCCTAACGCTGATGGGCAGTTCCTGGTGCTGAGCAAAAGCCAATCAGAGGACAGTGATGCAGGACCGGAGGGGCGGGAGAAGGGAGAATCGGAGGCCTAAAAGAATGGAAGGGAAAGAGCTTTCATCAGATACTACTTTGGACCATCAAACTACCGGAAATCGATCATCTTCAATGGAAGGAGACGACATGAGAAGACTTTGAGCAATTGTTTGTGATTTTTGGTCCATAGGGCAGGCACAATTGGCCCAGCGTCTTCTGGATTAGGGGTAGGCCGTTACTGTAAATAAGAATTTGTTCTTAATTGACTTGCCTAGTTAAATAAATGTTAAAAAGTCACCTATGTTTGAGCCAATGTTCTTTTCTGAACAGACAACTGAACAAGCTTGGCGATGTCTTACTACAAAGTACTATCCGGTGACAAATCGCAGTTAGAGCGGGAGTTGGTTCCTTGGCTCCTCAACCCTGGGCCTCGGCTTAGCCTCTATGGGTTTTTCTCTGGCTCCTGCATTGTTTTACAGAGGAGTTGGACTGCAAATAGACTTTATAACATTAAACAAAGATGGATTAAGACCCCACTAAACTTAACAAAAGAAGAGGAGAAATAAATGTGTGTGAATGACTGAACACTCAAAGAATCCTTCCGGATCTTTCTCATCCTCCATATGTAAATCATGTATTATATACTGGTACTTGTATTCAGAGGAAATGTAGAAGGAGATGATTAATGCTTTTAAGCTTTTATTTTATTTTTTATAATCAGGGTGACTCTGAATACCATTGGCATACTAGAAAACATAGAGATTATAGAGTGTATTAATTTGTTGGGGGAGGGAAGACATTGCACATGTTAATACTGTAATGACATGTATAAAATACTTGTTTATGTCAACCATATACATGTTGTCTTCCATTTAGCTAACACGCTTGCATGTGCTTTGGATCCCATCATTCAAGATGAATTGCCACGCTTGTTTTTCTTCTATAATGAATATTTACCCTTTTCAATTAACCGTTTGAGTGTGTTTGGTTTCAAGATGAGAATTTAGATCTCTAATCATTTAACCCCAAACACCAATAATGGTTTCTCGTTCAATGGATCAGACTACTTGCCATAGCCCAACAGACCTTGTGCCTGAGGTGTAATGTATTCATCTCATTGGTTGGAACAAAGAACAGCACTATAATACAAAGTTCCAAATCAGGGCATTGACAATTAAAAGGAAAAATGGGATCTATGAACTGTTTGTTTTTCCCCATTATGTGTGTTAATCCATTTTATGTTTCGAAATGGTTTGTGTTTTTCTCAGATTTCTGTATAAAGAAATGCACTACATACAGTATGTATGCTATTGAACAGTTCGTCTGAAATGTTCCTCACCCTTAACCCATTGCTATGTAAGTTTGTGCTGAGCTCTGACTAAGTTTATCACTTATCAACTCATAGTGAACACATGTTGCAGTGACATGATGCAGGAAAAACTATCATATCAACAAAGTGGAATTGATTTGACATATTACTGATAATGAAAGTTGAGTCTACTTTATTATCATTTTGGGGGAAGGTGATTAAAGGAGTAGTTAGGAACTGTTACTGAGATGTTAATAGGGGGGACTGCACTTTAATTATTGATGCAGGGTGAAAAAGGATCATGTTTACTCTATATACTTCAGTGATTACTGTTGCAGTCTTAAATAGCTTTTCAACAATAAAGGTACACTAATTCAAGGCTGTCTTATTTTAGAACTCCTAGGTTGTGTGTGTGTGTGTCTCGAGACTAAAGGGTGACTGTAAAAACAAGCATATTATTTCGTACAATAGCAGACTACTTTTATAGTCTGAACAAAAGTATTGGGTGCGCCCGTGCGCATTGAGGACGTCCCGTGTATCGGAATCCTCCTTTCCATTCAGGGAGAAAAGTAAACAAGTGTGCTATTCGTTTAAAGCTCCCGTTGTTCTGTTCGCTGAAGCGAGCACTAATCTGCTCTTAATCGGTCGAATCGAGGAAGAACAATGATTACACGCGGATTTCCAGCAACATGTCAACCTGGTGCTGTGACGGCTTTTGTTTGGCCCCAACATAATTCACTGTCCTATATGCATCACAACGGCAGGAAGAGGGAACATTCATCAGGATTAAACCTGATAGTATTGGAGGATTGTTATTCGTTTATATTTCCATGGCAAAAATTTACAAAATGGTTACTTGACTGGCCCCGCATAATGACAATATAGGCTAAAAGTGGGAATGGGTTTGATTTTCAACCTTGGTAGTTTTAATGAAAAGAATGGCACTGGTGTTTCGTTAAAGTGAGACAATTAGAAACGGAATTACTTGCCTAAAGAGATAATACCTTTATGCCTTGGTCTGTTTGCAACCCCCAAAATCCGAATAGGGGTCTCCAATTCATATGCTAAATTTTAAGAACCTCCGGTTTTATTTAGTGACGTATATATATCCCAGAATCGTTAAAAATCGTAACCTGAGCGGACAGCTTCCAGAAGATAGTTGGTTGACACTATGGCTATATCTACAGTTAGTTGCCAGATCAGGCAGGTTGACGCACGGCCAGTTTTCACCATAGACAGAATCCTTGGGTTGGACTTGGACAGACAAGAACTACGCAATGTGTCCCTGAAGCTGTATCGACCATGGACAGGTCAAATATTATTTATTTGCATTGTAGCCATGATTTCGTTGTAGACTACACCTGTCGTCATTGTCTGTTGAGTTATATTGGGTTCTGTCTGGATTTCAGAGTTGGAAACAACCAAACAGAGAAGTCACATTACAGTAAAAGGATCACCGAAGTCTTCGTCTGAGATTAAGAGAAAAGAAGAGGAACATAAACTCAACTGTAAACACTTTACAGAGTCCCACAGGAGAACATTGAATTGGTACATCGGGCGCAGGCCGCGGACGGCATTCAGTAGTGCACAGGTAAAAAATACACTTTTAGGCACATTTTTCATGACACTTTGATACAAAGCGATGTTCGTAGCAGGTTAGGAGAGCATTTTCGCTAAAGGCTTCCGCATGCTTCGGTTTGGCTGGCTCCTAGCATACACCCTTAAAATACCACTGAAAAACGATAAAAATCGGCAATAGTGCTGTTTGTCCATCTTGAGACGCTGTAGCCAGTATACACTTCCTCAAAATACTAAAAATGAATCTAGTTATTAAGATCGTTCGAGAACTCTGTCATACATTTTTGACGGTTTTTGCCGAGGAGATCTTAGTCGCACAATTTTACATCAAACTACGATGTTTGGTGCAGTATTTCTCAAGTGAAAAAAATGTGCATGAAAACAAGTCGTCTATCATTGAATGACAACAAACACTTAATTGAAGAATCCCTACTGTTGACCAATGACCGACGAAAGAGCATAGACTTCGGTTCCGAACTTCGGCTTGCCTCGAGAAAAAAAACCTCTACGAAGACCAACATCCCTTCCTAATATATGCACTATCTATTCTGAACATTTTCGAATGGCAAGCATGCAGACAGGCGCTTTAACCCTAACTCGTTTCCCTAACGTTAACATCAGTCTCCTAACATCCTACGTTAATTCTCCTAACCTGCTGCGTAAGTTCAGCTAATACCTTCTATAAAAATCTCACTTCTGTGTGGAAGTGGTGTGAAAAGAGTGTTTCTCTAAATTTTACACACAACTGTGCCCAATGGCATATAGGTTCCATGTGTAGTGAGTGACATAACATTCCACGAACAAAATATTGATTGATAGAGATATTATAAATCAACTTTTAAAAAGCATTTCTGATTTACATCTCATTGACATATCCTGTAGGCCTATGTTTTCACATTTTTTGGGGGGCTGTGATAGTTAATGTTATTCACTTTGTGACAGATGTTTTTGTGAAAATAACAAAAAATACAATTTGATTGTATGATTGATATATCTTCTTGGGCTCCGTGCAGATTGAGGTCCTGGAGAGTGTGTTCCTCATCAACTCCTACCCGGGTATTGGCATCAGAGAAGAATTGGCACAGAGACTGCAACTGGAGGAGGACAGAATACAGGTAGGCATTATAAACTAGTAACACTTATGGTTGTTCTTATACATGTGCAGTTGCACTGTAATTGATGTTGAATAGTTATTAAGTAGCACATTACTTATTGCGTTGTAATAGAATACAGAAGTGAAATAGGGACTGCTATTTATTCATCTGAACTCAACTATGCAATTAAGCAATTACGGAATTATAAAGTAACAGCATGCTAATAAAATGTTGTTAGCAGAGTAATTACTGGATAGTCTTATACAAAAACATTGTTTTAGTTGATAAATTAAGGTAAACTATTTACACCACAAAGGTTGTTCTAAAGAGCTCTATATGCACTGTTCTCCACAGATTTGGTTCCAGAACCGCAGGGCCAAGCTGAAACGTTCTCACAGAGAGTCACAGTTCCTCATGGTGAAAAAAGCCTTTGCAGATCTTAAGGACAAAGAAGAGGATTAATGCTAAAACAAGGACACAAAAAGATTTACAGTACTTTTATTCTAGGGATCTCTCACTCTCTCTCTGGTATATGTCTAATATATTATATTGTGTAAATGTCAATTTGTCTAGGGTATGTACACATTTTAATAAACAGATCAGATCATTGACAAACAACAAGGCCTACCTTTGCAAGTGGTTCATAATTTGCGTTCATGTTCTTTTCACCATCCGGCAGCAATATTGGTGACGTTCTTTTTCCCCAAAAATATAATTATCATGGTAAGAAATGTCAGGTCATTAATTTAGTTTGCAGTGGGTGTTGTGTTGCCTATGAACACCCTAAGTGTTCATCCCAAATGGCACCCTGTGCCCTATATCCCTCAAACGCAACTCTGGACCTCGAAGCCAGTTCCACTGCTTTTCCATTTTTTTCCCCTTCTAATCATGGACTGATTTAGCACCAGGTGGGTGCAATTAAGTAGAACAGAAAACCAGCAGGCTCCAGACGTCGTAGGGTCAGAGTTGAATACCCCTTACCTATATAGTGCACTGCTTTTGTTCAGGGCATGGCCCATAGGGCTCTGGTCAAAAGCAGCACACTATGGAATAGGCTGTCAATTGGGACGCAAACAGAGATAATCTCTGCTTAGCGACAATTTTAATATTTGAGAAACGCCCCTGCAGGAACTAATCTGTCTCCTTCAGACTGAATTAGTTGAGCCACAGCAAGGCCATTAAGTTGAGGGAAGTAGAGACAAAGGAGCAGCAGGGAGGCAGCCTGCCCTGCAGGCATCAGGAAGGAGACGGTATAAAGGTGTAGGGAAAGAGTTCTAAAAGAAAGAAAGAAACTTATATTTAAATCTCTAGTGCATGCTGTTTGATTTGATTGCTTCATCACTGGCCTATATGATGTTTGACCAAATTTCAGATAATTGCATTTATGCGTGGCAGATACCAGTATCTCTCAAATGAACTAAAGAAGTAGGCCCATATATACAGTGCCATGAAGAAGTACCAAATTGTCATACTTGAGTAAAAGTAAAGATATCTTAGAAAATGACTCAAGTAAAGTGAAAGTCACCCAGTAAAATCCTACTGAAGTAAAAGTTGTTCAAACAAATTGGTTTCAAATATACTTAAGTATCAAAAGTAAAAGTATAAATAATTTCAAATTCCTCATATTAAGCAAACAAGACAGCATTATTTTCTTGTTTTTTTTAATTTACGGATAACCAGGGGCATACTCCGACATAATTCACAAACAAAGTATTTGTGTTTAGTGAGTACACCAGATCAGATGCAGTAGGGATGACCAGAGATTTTCTCTTTAAGTGTGTGAATTAGACATTTTCCCTGTCCTGCTAAGCATTCAAAATGTAACGAGTACTTTTGGGTGTTAGGGGAAATGTATGGAGTAAAAAGTATATTATTTTCTTTAGGAATGGAGTGAAGTAAAAGTAGTCAAAAATATAAATAGTAAAGTACAGATACCCAAAAAACAACTGGATCCTGGACTTCCTGACAGGCCGCCCCCAGGTGGTAAGAGTAGGCAACAACACGTCTGCCACGCTGATCCTTAACACTGGGCCCCTCAGGGGTGTGTACGTAGTCCCCTATATAACAGGGGGTGTCAGAGGAAAGCCCATAAGATTGTCAGAGACTCCAGTCACCCAAGTTATAGACTGTTTTCTCTGCTACCGCACGGCAAGCGGTACTGGAGGGCCAAGTCTAGAACCAAAAGGCTCCTCAACAGCTTCTACCTCCAAGCCATAAGACTTCTGAGCAATTCATAAAATCGCAGTGCAGAGATGCTTCTTATAGTTACAGCCATCTCATGTGAAGTGCAGAGAGGCCTCTTATAGTTACAGCCATCTCATGTGAAGTGCAGAGAGGCCTCTTATAGTTACAGCCATCTCATGTGAAGTGCAGATATGCTTCTTATAGTGACAGCCATCTCATGTGAAGTGTAGAGATGCTTCTTATAGTTACAGCAATCTCATGTGAAGTGCAGAGATGCTTCTTATAGTTACAGCCATCTCATGTGAAGTGCAGAGGCCTCTTATAGTTACAGCCATCTCATGTGAAGTGCAGAGGCCTCTTATAGTTACAGCCATCTAATGTGAAGTGCAGAGGCCTCTTATAGTTACAGCCATCTAATGTGAAGTGCAGAGAGGCCTCATAGTTACAGCCATCTAATGTGAAGTGCAGAGGCCTCTTATAGTTACAGCCATCTAATGTGAAGAGCAGAGATGCTTCTTATAGTTACAGCCATCTCATGTGAAGTGCAGAGAGGCCTCTTATAGTTACAGCCATCTAATGTGAAGTGCATTACATTGACACCCCTCCCCCCCCCCCTCCCCTCCCTTCTGTACACTGCTGCTACTCGCTGTTTGTTTGTTACGTATGCATAGTCACTTCACCCCCACCTACATGTACAGATTACTTCAACTAGCCTGTACCCCAGCACACTGACTCGGTACGGGTGCCCCCTGTATATAGCCTCGTTATTCTTCCTGCGTTACTTTTTATTCTTACTTTTAGTTGAAGTCTACTTGGTAAATATTTTCTTCTTCTTGAACTGCACTGTTGGTAAGTAAGCATTTCATGATAAAGTCTACACTTGTTGTATTCGACGCATGTGACAAATAAAGTTTGATTTGAAAAAGTCAAGGGGTCTGAATACATTCCAAAGGCACTGTAATAACATGGTACACTGTTAAACTATCAACAGCCTCTCTGATTATTGACTTGTCCTAAGGAGAAGTTTACATCCTGTCTGATGACTGTCACATCCATCCAACCATCCATCCATCCATCCATATACCCATCCTTCCTTCCTTCCTTCCTTCCTTCCTTCCATCCATCCATACACCCATCCATGCTGTTACGTTCCCCAGTTTCTGTGTTGTGTGTTTGTATGTGTGTGTGTATTTCAGGAAATGGAATCCTGGATTCTTCAAGCAGCTGATTGGTCGGTCCCATCGCTGATTGGAGCTCTGACCCCGCCCTCTCGTCAGGGGAAACAGCTGGATCTTCAATTACCAACTCCTTCTGCAGCTTGAAAAGCCAGTGTTCCTTTGTATCCTTCGTATGTCCTGTGTTGGTTGTCGGTCTGTTTAAGTTGTTTAAAGTATTTTGTATGAATATGCTATTATTGCCTGACACTGGTTACTTGCAGAAACCATGTACCCAAAACCTCCATGAAATAAAACTGGTGGACAAATATAATATGATACACTGCCTGATCTGATCTCTTCCAACAACAATTCAAAACTGAGAAAATGGTGGGGGGGAGAGAAAGGGAGGGCAGAGGAGAGGGGGAAAAAGAGACTGAAAGGTGACAGATTTTGACGTGAAGTGAGACAGGATTACCATGGTAATGACAGCCTATTACCCAATGGGAATATTTTGTGTTGTTTCCGACAGCGACAGAGCCATGAGGGGAACGTGTGTGTACTCATTAGAGCTGTGTTGGTGCAGGCTAGTTCCAATTCCTGTAGTTAAACACTGCCTTTGAACTGTTAATAGAACCCTGAAACCCAACCAGGCCTTAAAACACAGGGAGAGATGGAGAGGGCTAGAGCGGGGTGGAGAGGAGAGGGACGTATAGAGGGAGGGAGGAAGAACAGGAGATTGAACACACACACCTATCTAAGGTAATGAAGCGTGGCTTCATAAACATGGACCTGCTGACCTCTTTGACAGACAGCTCTCAGCCAATCATAGCTCTGACACACATGCACCCGCTAGTCCTGCTGGTTCAGAGGTGAGTTTGTGTGTTGTGTGTATGCATGTGTGTGTCAGTGCCATGTCAGCAGTATCTGATTAGGATTAGATGTAACAGTTGTTTTAGTTTTGAGGTAGTCATACGCAATGGGTTGCCTATATTACACACCCAGTCTGGAAGGAGGAGAGGGAGAGGAGAGGGGGAGGTAGAGAGGAGGAGAGGGGGATGAGGTGAGGGAGGGAGAGGGAAGTTGCCTGGGTTGGCTCTTTATTTATTTCTGTTTACAGAGTCAGGCTAGAGAGACAGAAGACAATACCTCCATTACTACACACAAAACCTAATTATTCCACACCCAGCCTCCCACCCGCCCAGCCACCCAGCCACTGAGGTCTAAGTAACCACACCTGTCTTTCTGCCCACAGTCTCCTCCTGCCCCAGGCTGATAACCTCTCCTCCTCCAGATGGTGAAGCATGATTCATCACTCCAGAGAACGCGTTTCCACTGCTCCAGAGTCCAATGCTGGCGAGCTTTACACCACTCCAGCCGACGCTTGAAATTGCGGATGGTGATCTAGCCTTGTGTGTGGCTGCTTGGCCATGGAAACCCGTTTTATGAAGCTCCAGAGGAACAGTTATTGTGCTGACGTTGCTTCCAGAGGCAGTTTGGAACTCTGTAGTAAGTGTTGCAACCGAGGACAGAAATACCCGAATCCACTAGTTTGAGGGGGTGTCCACATACTTGGGTATGTATAGTGTATCTAATCACACACACAGACCTGCTATATATATATATATATACACACACACGGTTTCCTAGGATTGAGTGTGCTATAAATAACAGGGAGGATAAGGAGAGGAAGAAGAGAAGGAGAGGAAGAGGAAAGGGACACACACAGACACCTCTTGCTCTTTCAAGGCAAACGTTGGCTACTTTGAAGAATCTAAATTATAAAATATATTTTGATTTGTTTAACACTTTTTGGTTACTACATGATTCCATATGTGTAATTTAATAGTTTTGATGTCTTCCCTATTATTCTACAGTGTAGAAAATAGTAAAAATAAAGAAAAACCCTTGAATGAGTAGGTGTGTCCAAACTTTTGACTGGTATTGTACATATTTGTTTTTGTAAAAAAGAAAGAAAATGCTGGTGGGGAAACAAACTCATGGTGTCTGTCAGACCATGAGATAACCCGAAAAATCAGTCTTCTCACAAAATTGTCCATAGCGTCCAAACGGTTTGGCCTACAAACTATTATGACCCCTCTATGGACACAACCCCCACAAGCATCTTGGGAATTGGGAATTGTCTGAAGTTGATACAGCTGATCTGTCAACTTCTGTCTGTAGTGTCCGAACAGTTTGGACTCTGTGGGAAGGTGAAACTCTCACGAACATGTCAGTTTCTTTTGCTCTAGGACAACCACATGCCTCACAAGACTCGTCTATAGGTCCCCCAGAACCCCATGAATGGAAATATGGAGACTGTTTAGTGCCAAAAATAAGGGGTTAATTACATGTACAAAAATAAGAAATGTTTCCTGATCTTTCTAATACCTGTAACGACATTCGTCTGTAGAAGGAGAAGCGGACCAAAAAGCAGCGTGGTGGTTACTCATGTTCTTTAATTAATGGAAACTGAACGATACATGAAATAACTTAACTCTACAAAACAACAAACGGAACGTGAAAAACCTATACAGCCTATCCTGTGACAACAAACACAGAGACAGGAACAATCACCCACAAACACACAGTGAAACCCAGGCTACCTAAGTATCATTCTCAATCAGAGACAACTAATGACACCTGCCTCTGATTGATAACCATACTAGGCCGAAAACATAGAAATGCCCCAAAACATAGAAAAACAAACAGACTACCCACCCAACTCACGCCCTGACCATACTAAATAAATACAAAACAACGGAAATAGAGGTCAGAATGTGACAATACCTCTCAGATATCGGATAGACACTTCAGAACAAACATCCTTTAGATTTGTTTTTGGGACTATCTGTTGTTCCGTGTAGTAAATATGTTATTCAATGTGTTTGTACGGGCTAATAGCAGTAAGGCCTAAAACATTTTCATTAAATAAAAACAATTCTTTTTTTTTTTTTATAATTCAAGGGATCTGAAAATTCTCTATCAAATAGCTAAATTATCCTTGGTATCACTTTTAGTACATGAGAAAAATGTTTCATGATTATTTTAAGGATTAGCATTACATAGTTCAAATAAGGTGAATTGTTAATAGTTTCCCTGAGTGTGCCACGGGTCCTGTTTTCATCCTGGGACCTCTTTTTATTTATATATATTTTTAATTTGAGTCATTTAGCAGACGCTCTGATCCAGAGCAACTAACAATTAGTGCATTCATTTTAAGATTGCTAGGTGAGACAATAACACATCACAATCATATCAAGTACATTTTCCTTCAACAAAGTATTTATCAGCAAAGTCAGTGCTAGTAGGAAAAGACAAGTGCTGTGAGAGTTACTTAAGATACTCTTCAAAGAACTAGGGGTTTCAGATGTACTTGGAACTTCGGCAGGGACACGGCTGTCCTGACTTTACCGAGCTGCCCCTATGGGAGCTGCCCTCCCATAGGGCAGCTCGGTAAAGTCAGGACAGCCGGGACTCGGGAGGGCCAAGAGACCAGAGGTGGCGGAACGGAGTGCTCGGGGGGTGACATGGGAGAACTTATAAATGTTGAACACCAGGTTGGCTGCGGCATTCTGGATAACTTGCTGTGGTTTGATGGCACAAGCGGGGAGCTTAGCCAACAGAGAGTTGCAGTTGTCTAGATGGGCGTTGACAAGTGCCTGGATTAGGAACTGTGTTGCTTCCTGTGTGAGGTAAAGTCATACTGTAAGGATGTTCTAGAGCATGGAATTGCAGGGGCGAGTCACTGCTTGGATATTTGAAGAGAATGACAGGGTGTTGTCCAGGGTCACACTAAGTGTCTTGGTACTCTGGGAGGGGGACGCCGTGGAGTTGTCAACCGTGATGGAGAGGTCTTGGAGAGGGCAGGCCTTCCCCGGGATGAAGAGCAGCTCTGTTTTGTTGAGCTTGAGGTGGTGGGCCAACATCCGAGCTGAGATGTCTGCCAGGCATGCAGAGTTGCGTGCCGCCACCTGGGTGTCAAAAGGGGAGAAGGAGAAGAGTAGTTGAGTTTTATCCGGGGCCTCGCATGGCCCTTCACCAAGTCTCGAAAAAATACATTTAAAAAAAATGTCCTGATCAGAAACGATCAATATTCCCCAATTACAACTGAAATAGCAATATTTTCTATATTAATTTAAACTGTGTTCTTACTCTTAACAGTTTAGAAAGTCACAGCTACACCCCTTCTTTAACTAAATTATTCTATCACCACGCTTGGCTAGTACATGGTCTTGAATAAATAAAACAATTATACCCAATTAACTTTTAAAAAAAGGAGTCAAGGCACTTCTTACTTGGTTACACAATTTAATTGCAGTATTAATTCATAAAATAATTCAGTTACATTCAAAATATGATGGAAAATATGACAAGAACTTTAACCTATATGTTATAGCACTTGGGCTATAGTCAGCAAAGATGAGGAGTTGAACTGATAGTGCCTTATAACTCAAATTCTTACCTGATGACCTGTTCGTCCTTTAACCTGCCTCAACATGGGCGGTGCTCTCTCTCTCACTCTCTCTACTGCCCGTCTTTGACCCCTGCCATAATCATTAGACCAAATACTATTATCATACGACTGCATCACATATGCAGCAGCACCTCCAGTACCCTCCTACTGATATACAAACAACATTATTTGGGTAAAAATAATCCTAATGATTTTATAGTTAATTTCCATTATCAATTGGTTATTTTATTTATTGTTTGATAACATTTCAACAAAAAAGGGGGGGAAAAAGCTGTAGCCGTTAAAAAAGTTGTAGCATAGCCTACGATAGATCTATTATTAAAGCTTATTTCAAGTGACATGGGTCCATAAAAATATATATATTCTTATTTTAAATTGCTATTGTAGAAATAGACTTGTCATATGTTATTATTAATTAATAGCTAGGAATGGAAATCCCCTCAGCATTACTGATTCATTCCGAAGCCGATGGAAAAGGTACCCTACCTTACTTTGGGTTACTGGGTCGGCCTACAGGCCTTCTATTGTCCACATCAATACACTGGTACATTTTTTGGCGGGCTATTTTAAAAAGGTAAAAGCCTGTATGTCTTTATTAGAAATGTTCTCGGGGACTGGGAATATAGTGCTCAACATCTGAAATATTGGCTAAATAACTCAAAAGCATAATAAATCATCCTACAATGTAAAGCCTATTGTCTTATCAGTCACTCTAATAGTCTAACATTTGTAACAAGCTTTATACAAAATCTCAGCAAATCTTACAATTTGTATACATTAAAATGTGTACAAAATTGACATTTTTGACAAAGAAAATGTGTCAGCTAAATTTGTAAACCTCCCCCTCCATCTGTCTTGGAACATGTAGTTCTTCGCAGATATGATCTACATATGAACTACACATCCCTACACCCGCGTTAGTTACCATAGCAGCGAGAGTTTAATTTGTGTTCCGCCATGGCTATCAGTCCGTCTAGAGTTTTCGCTGCTTTATTACCCACCGCGGGAGATATTTACCGGGACGAAAACGAACCAGGGATGGGGGGACACACGGTTACCGTTCAGCGAACCCAGAATAGCGCGCGAGAGGTCCAGGTGACTGGGAGCGCAGAGGTGTCGTGCCCAGCCGACCGCGCTACTGTTTCCGTTAGTTTCAAAAACAGCAAGGAGTCGGTGAACGACGTCACCAACAGCATCTCGAGGAGAGTAGAGTACATTCTACAGACCCTGAGACAACACCATGTCAAGGTAATTTGGAGTTCATACAACCATAGACATCCTATTAAATTATTAGATGGGCTATGTCATAAAGCCTTTAAAGTTCCAGAATGGCTTTGAAAATGGCAGCCATATTGTTCAGGGACAAATCCAAAACAGTAATTGGAATGAATGGCAGGAGAGACGTAATCCTGATTATACTTATGCAGAAAAATAAAAGTAGGGCATGTGATATATCAGAACTGGTTTTAATAGAATTGTCAACCTAGAATAGTCATACAATTATAAATACAGTTTATAAGTGTTTTATACAAATGTTCTGTATAAATATCCTCTAAAATATGTAAACAGACCATAAATGTATACATTTTAGTTCTTGGAAAGCTGTCAGTGCTATTGTATGATACAAGTATTTCTTACGAGTACTTGATGCAGGTGCTTGTTACAAGTATTTGATACAAGTACTTGTTGCATTTACAACTTGTCTAAGTTCTATAATCAACTGATTTCCTCCAGTGCATGTATGGGTGTGGATTGACTGCATTGATTGAATGGAATATTGGCATATTGGCAGTTAATTATAAAAATAAATCTATGGAATTATTCCTCTAAAACTGTCTGCCTAGCTAACAAACATACAGTGCAGATACATTCTTCAAATTCATTATTTTACACATATCTTATCACAGCACTGGCAAACCAGGGTTCACCAACTCAATGTTTTTTTAGTTTGGACCCCGGCAGCAGCTAATTGGGGATCCTAATAAATACAAAACAATGACCAAAATGTCTGACCTTTATCCCATCATATGAAGGATCATGTCTATTCTAGTATTATAATTCCTAATTATATTAGTTCAAATAACTTTTAATATGGATATATTGGCATATAGGCCAACAATTCAATAGGATATATATTGCTATTGGTTGGATAGGTAATTTCATATCCCAGCTGTGTAATTCAGTATTTCAACTCCAGGCCTCCAGTACCCCCAAAAGCACCATTTATTTTGTAGTCCCAGACAAGCACACCTGATTCAACTTGTCAACTAATCATCAAGCCCTCAATGAGTTGAATCGTCTGCGGATATAACTAAAATGTGTGCTGGATTGTTGGGGGTACTGGAGGTCAGGAGGTGGGCAACTGGTGTAGTGCAATGCCAGTGACATTGACAGACAGACACAGGGCAAACATACAGTCAGCACACTGACTGACTGACACAACTGTCTAATCACTATTAAGTAGGATGTTTGAAGATGTCTCTCCTCCCTCCTCTCCACTCTTCTTCTTCTCCTCTCACCCTGCAGGGGGAAGAGTTGACAGTGACGAGACACATCTACAGAGCTGATGACCTTTACCACATGGAGGCTCTGGTAGGTTCCCTGTGCTGAAATCCCTAAACTTGTATGTACAGACTGAAGTAGACCGTGCATTAACATGGGAAAGGAATGGAGATGGGTCTATGAAGTGTTGGGAATTATATTCTAGTCCATGCCTACTGTGAGAAGTCCAGCAGATAGTATCAATCATGTGCAGCTCACCCTGCACTAACATAAATAACATGAGCATATCTACTTCTGCTAAGCGTCCCAGTAAAGCAATAAAAACAAGTAAGCATCCCATAAGAAAAGTGCTAAAGAAATAGCCCACATCAACATATGTACCTGTTGCGTCGAGCGTAATTATAGCCTCAAGCTCATTACCATAACGCAACGTTAACTATTCATGAAAATCGCAAATTAAATGAAATAAATATATTGGCTCACAAGCTTAGCCTTTTGTTAACAACACTGTCATCTCAGATTTTCAAAATATGCTTTTCAACCATAGCTACACAAGCATTTGTGTAAGAGTATTGATAGCTAGCATAGCATTAAGCCTAGCATTCAGCAGGCAACATTTTCACAAAAACAAGAAAAGCATTCAAATAAAATAATTTACCTTTGAAGAACTTCGGATGTTTTCAATGAGGAGACTCTCAGTTAGATAGCAAATGTTCAGTTTTTCCAAAAATATTATTTGTGTAGGAGAAATCGCTCCGTTTTGTTCATCACGTTTGGCTAAGAAAAAAACACGAAAATTCAGTCATTACAACGCCAAACTTTTTTCCAAATTAACTCCATAATATCGACATAAACATGGTAAACGTTGTTTAGAATCAATCCTCAAGGTGTTTTTCACATATCTATTCGATGATAAGTCATTCGTGGCAGTTTGGTTTCTCCTCTGAAGCGAATGGTAAAATACATGCAGCTGGAGATTACGCAATAATTGCAACGGAGGACACCAGACGGAGCACCTGGTAAATGTAGTTAGTCTCTTATGGTCAATCTTCCAACGATATGCCTACAAATACGTCACAATGCTGCAGACACCTTGGGGAAACGACAGAAAGTGTAGGCTCATTCCTTGCGCATTCACAGCCATATAAGGAGACATTGGAACAAAGCGCATTCAAAATCTGGGGCATTTCCTGTTTGAAATTTCATCTTGGTTTCGCCTGTAGCATCAGTTCTGTGGCACTCACAGATAATATCTTTGCAGATTTGGAAACGTCAGAGTGTTTTCTTTCCAAAGCTGTCAATTATATGCATAGTCGAGCATCTTTTCGTGACAAAGTATCTTGTTTAAAACGGGAAAGTTTTTTTATCAAAAACTTAAAAGAGCGCCCCCTATATCGAAGAGAAACAAGGTTCATGAAATCCGTGGTGGAAAAAGTAACCAATTGTCATACTTGAGTAAAAGTAAAGATACCTTAATAGAAAATTACTCAAGTAAAAGTGAGTCACCCAGTAAAATACTAATTGAGTAAGTCTAAAAGTATTTGGTTTTAAATATACTTAAGTATCAAAAGTACATGTAATTGCTAAAATATACTTTATCAAAAGTAAGAGTAATATAATTTCTAATTCCTTATATAAAGCAAACCAGATGGCATCATTTTCTTTTTTTAACGGAGAGCCAGGGGCATGCTCCAAAACTCAAGACATAATTTACAAACAAAGTATGTTTTTAGTGAGTCTGCCAGATCAGAGGCAGTAGGGATGACCAGGGATGTGCTCGTTCTCTTGATAAATGTGTGAATTAGGCAATTTTCCTGTCCTGCTAAGCATTCAAAACTCAACGAGTACTTTTGGGTGCCAGGGAAAATCTATGGAGTAAAAAGTACATTTTCTTTTGGAATGTAATGAAGTAAAAGTAATCAAAAATACCCCCAAAAAACTACTTAAGTAGTAGTTTCAAACACTAGGCTACCATGGTGGGGTAGCCTAGTGGTTAGAGCGTTGGACTAGTAACCGCAAGGTTGCAAGTTCAAATCTGTCATTCTGCCCCTGAACAGGCAGTGAACCCATTGAAAATAAGAATTTGTTCTTAACTGACTTGCCTAGTTAAATAAAGGTTAAATAGAAATGCCAATGGTGTTGCTGTTTATATTCAGAACCACATTCCTGTAAAGATTAGAGAGGATCTCATGTTAAATACTGTTGAAGTAATATGTACAAATTAAATGTGTCTTCTGCATTTAACCCAACCCCTCTGAATCAGAGGTGCTGTCTTAATTGACATCATCTTCAGAGCCCGGGGAACAGTGGGATAACTGCCTTGCTCAGGATGGCAGATTTATACCTTGTCAGCTAGGGGATTCAATCCAGCAACCTTTTGGACCAACGTTGAGGGAGAGGTTGTTGTCCTTGCGCCACACAGGCAGGTCTCTGACCTCCTCCCTATAAGCTGTCTCATTGTTGTCCACTGTTGTGTCATCAGCAAACTTAATGGTGTTGGAAGGGACTGAGCACGCACCCCTGAGGGGCTCCCGTGTTGAGGAGCAGTGTGGCGGATGTGTTGTTACCTAACCTTACCACCTGGGGGCGGCCCGTCAGGAAGTACAAGATCCAGTTGCAGAGGGAGGTGTTTAGTCCCAGTGTCCTTAGCTTAGTGATGAGCTTTGAGGACACTATGGTGTTGAACGCTGAGCTGTAGTAAAGGACTAGCATTTTCACATAGGTGTTCCTTTTGTCCAGGTGTGAAAGGGCAGTGTGGAGTGCAATAGAGATTGCATCATCTGTGAATCTGTTGGTGCGGTATGCAAATTGGAGTGGGTCTAGGGTTTCTGGGATAATGGTGTTTGAGCCATGACCAGCCTTTCAAAGCATTTAAAAAAAAAACTTTATTTAACTAGGCAAGTCAGTTAAGAACAAATTCTTATTTTCAATGACGGCCTAGGAACAGTGGGTTAACTGCCTGTGTAGGGGCAGAACAACAGATTTGTACCTTGTCAGCTCGGGGATTCAAACTAGCAACCTTTCGGTTACTAGCCCAACAATCTTACCGCTGTGGGTGTGTGTTTTTACAGGTGATGGTGGTGTTCTCAGACTTTGGTCAGATGGAGAGAGTGTGTATTGTTCTGTTGGAGAAGCTGGATAAGAGTGTGTGTGTCAGCACACCTCACTTCTACCACAGTGAAGAGTGTCTCGGCCTATTGAGGTAACACACACACACGCACACACACATGTACACACACTATACTATCATAATAATGTGTGTATGTGTCCAGGCGGAGCGTGTGTGTAGCAGCAGTAGAGAATGCTCGTCTGAAGGCGTCCGAGATGAGCAGCATGCTGGGACAGACTCTGGGGCACCCCCTACTGGTCAGAGAGGAAGAGGCCACGGAGAGAGATGGAGGGAGACAAGGAGGAGAGGGGGTACACAGGCCTAGCATCAGTGCGACCTCTCGTGTGTTTGTCACCTTTAACCTCCGACACAAAGACAGAACCAGGAAGAAGATTTGAAGACTACATTACCCATCTACCCTGTCAGCACAGTGCAAACACACACTCCCTCACAATCACACTGTAGATATGAAGACAAAGACGAGGATGGACAGTCATTGTTTTGTTTAGAATAATATTTATTTAAGCTTTTCCTCAAAGCTTCTGTCCATAAACATGAATGTCAATAAATTATGTAAATGTGGCTGTTCTTGATTCAAGTTTGAGGTCTTTATGATAATGAACTGTATTATATTTTCTGTCTTTAATTTTGTTCTGAAATGAAATACTGTATGACATCTTCAATGATGTAGTGGTTAAAACAGTAGGTGGGTAAACGCTGATCACCGTTTGCAGCTAATAAAATAATGCTTCCTATATTTTCAATGCATTTTTCCACAGTAGGTGGCTAAAGGCGTGAGCCTTTTCCCCTCTACTAAATTACTGTGTGAAATTAAATTGATCTTGTTGTGGGGGGAACAGAGAGAGGAGCTGTCCTTTTCTTTACATCTACCGTCCAGTTAGGTGTCCCACTGACACACACACACACACTCTTGTGGTCCCCGTCTGTCAGTCTTCAGGGAAGATCTCTTGGAGCCAGGGCTGCATGATAAACCGCTCTCCATCAAAGTGTGTGAAGTACTGTTCTAGGGTGGGGATCTCCGGCTGGAACACACACACACACACACTCGGAGGTTCAGCTAGGGTTAGGTGTGTATACGTATGTTTGAGTGTGTCAGTTTGCTTTCAGAAAATATTAAACCCCCTTGACTTTTTCCACATTTTGTGTTAGACTGAATTTAAAAATGGATTCTTGAGATTGTGTCACTAATCTAGAGGAAAACCTGGTAGCACAGGCAAAATCCTAGAGGAAAACCATGTTCAGTCTGCTTTCCAACAGACACTGGAAGACAAATTCACCTTTCAGCAGGACAATAACCTAGCCCAAATCTATACTGGAGTTGCTTACCAATTACCAAGACGACATTGAATGTTCCTGAGTGGCCTAGTTACAGATGACTTAAATTGGTTTGAAAATCTATGGCAAGACCAATTTGACAGCTTGAAGAATTTTTAAAAGAATGATTGCCAAATATTGTTTAATCCAGCTGTGCAAAGAAATTAAGATATTTACCCAAAAAGACTCACAGCTCTAATTGCCGCCAAAGGTGTTTAACATGTAATGACTCAGGGGGTTGAATACTTATCTAATCAAAATATGAGCGTTTCATTTTTCATTAATAAAAAAAAAAAAAGTTTGCATTTTTTCTACTTTGACAAGATTATTTTGTGTAGGCCGTTGACAAAATATGACAATTAAATCCATTTTAATTCCACTTTGAAATGCAACAAAATGTGGAAAAAGTCAAGGGGGTTGAATGCACAGTGAGTGTGTGTTCGTGTTCCTACCCTGGTTCCAGTGACCCGTTCCAGCCTGGTCTGAGGCAGGTATCCCACTAGGAGAGAGGAGGGGCCAGGACCACTGAATAACACCTTATAGTGGGGGGTGTTCTCTGCGTTAACCTACACACACACACACACACACACACACAGTGAGAGGTGAAGGTCAAATTCAAGCTAGAATTCTTAAATGGTTTAACTGCCACTTCCGTTAGTGATATTACAGTACAACAACGAAGTCCCTCGGACATCATTGCACACACGATAGAACAGCAGCATGTAGGACCTATTGCAATTGTTATTACCTTGATGCTCCCCAGCTCTGTTTCGTCAACAAAACAAAAACGACGGTGGGGTGGACAGTGCCATTGTTTTTCCCTACTGCGGATTCCATCTTTAAAGAGCAACTGCCCCTGAACACCAAATTCTCCTTTTGAAAACAGCCCATGTGGCATCGATATAGGAGTCAAAAGTGTATTCTAGTGTCAAAATTCACTACAAAGTGTAAATGGGATAATTTGTCATAAAAGTCAGTCTCGTCCAAAACTTGAGTTTTGTAAGTAAATTCACCACGACTTACTTGAGGATTTGGTAATGCATGACTTACATGCTCACTTTTGCGAATTATACAATTGCCCAGTGACAACACGTTTGTAGTCCGCCCCCAGTTGCCATGTTGTGAAGTCTGCAACACACACACGTCACCCGGCAAATAGGTGGTAAAATGGGCTTCCATAAAGTTGGCACAAACTTGGTGAGTACGTTAGCTAAGTGGACAGTTCGGACTTAGAATATGTGGACAACTACAAATACCTAGGTGTCTGGTTAGACTGTAAACTCTCCTTCCAGACTCACATTAAGCATCTCCAATCCCAAAATTAAAATTGGCTTCCTACTTCGCAACAAAGCATCCTTCACTCATGCTGCCAAACATACCCTCGTAAAACTGACAACCCTACCGATCCTCGACTTCGGCGATGTCATTTACTAAATAGCCTCTAACACTCTACTCAACAAATTGGATGCAGTCTATCAGAGTGCCATCCGTTTTGTCACCAAATGTTACGGATACAGGTATCCTCTGTGTGTGTGTGTGTGTGTATGTATCCTGTGTTGTTTTCTCTCCTTCTCCCCTCACAGGTGAAAATCACCACTCCCCAATCAGTCACCAATCCAATCATCAATCAGAAGACACACCTCCTCCTGTTTCCTACCCTATCACAGTTCCTTTCCCTTGGTTTAAAAACCCTGTCAGTAGTTTGCTCTAGAGCTCAATCTCTCTGTAAATGCCATGTCTGTAGGTCTCTGTGTTTCACTCTCTCTTTGTGTATTAATCTTTTGTTTGAGCACCTCCATAGCACTTTGTCCTCACCTGTGAGTATTGTTTTTGGTTATGGTGTTTGTGTTTGGTTGCTGGTGGGAAAAGGGGAAACCAAGACAAGTCGCCCATGGGCATACACTACCCGTAGGTAGACTTTGTTAAATACACTAGTTAGAACTGGGCGGACCACCCACTGTATTTTTGGTTAGTTAGTTAGCTGTTGTTAAAGTAGGCTAGTCTAGCTTAGGGGTGTTTTTGAATACTTATTGTTTCTTTCCTTGGGTCCAGCTCAGCCCCTTTTCCTGCTCCCGTCCCATTACCGTGTGTTTTCAAATAAACCTTGAGTTTGACGGTAGATTTCAGTTGTCCTGGTTATTTCATTCACACTTTTACTTTGTCACTATAATTTGCTTGAGTAATGTTACGGGTCTCATTACCATTCCCCCCCCCTAGACTGTCGGGCCAAAAGGGATTCGTAACACCAAAGCCCCATATATTACCCACCATTGCGACCTATACGTTCTCGTTGGCTGGCCCTCGCTTCATATGTCGCCAAACCCACTGGCTCCAGGTCATTTACAAGTCTCTGCTAAGCCCCGCCTTATCTCAGCTCACTGGTCACCATAGCATGCGCTCCAGCAGGTATATCTCACTGGTCACCCCTAAAGCCAATTCCTCCTTTGGCTGTCTTTCCTTCCAGTTCTCTGCTGCCAATGGCTGTAACGAACTGCAAAAATCACTGAAGCTGGAGACTCATATCTCACTCACTAACTTAAAGCACCAGCTGTAAGAGCAGCTCACAGATCACTGCACCTGTACATAGCCCATCTGTAAGTAGCCTATCCCCATACTGTATTTATTTATCTTGCTCCTTTGCACCTCAGTATCTCTACTTGCACATTCATCTTCTGCACATCAATCACTCCAGTGTTTAATTGGTGTTTAATTAATTTAATGTACGTATTTGACACACATGATTATAGTGTGTAAATGAACAGCAATTTAATATTCAATAGTCCTCACCTGGGATTTGAACTCACAACCACTTGGTTCACAGTTTGCCAATCTCCCTGCTATACCACCATGTACCGGTTAATCTTACTATTCTCATCATTGAATCGATTTACTTATTTCAGCAATTTAACACTTTTCAGTATAGTTGTCTAATGTTTGTGGGGCATGTTGACCCATTTTAAATGATACTCCTGAATCACTATGATACATTTTTTTGTGTACTTTTAACAAAGCTGAGATTTACTTCAAAGTGCGTTGACCTTATTGCTTACAGCCTTACACCAATCAAGTTATTTCAGATCTACACAAGTGCCTGAGGAGCAGGGGTAGGGTTTCTTCTGGACAGGACAGCACCCAACTATACTGACCCAATAAGCACATGTCCTAGAGATATCCCTTTTTGGGATAGTGGTTGTTCGTAGACTACAGGAAACGGAGGGGCGGGCACGCCCCCATCCACATCGATGGGGCTGTAGTGGAGTGGGTCGAGAGCTTCAAGTTCTTCTGTGTCCACATCACTAAGGAATTAACATGGTCCACACACACACGTGAAGAGGACACTACAGTGCCTTTTCATAACTTTTCGTTATGTTAATGTACAATTATATATATCTCATCTTTACATCCTTCACGTGGTGTAGAAAATATCAAGGATGAAGAGAATGTTTGTGATGATTGTGATTTTATTTCTCTAACGAGATCATAGTAATTAGGATACTTTTCCTCGTAACTAGCCACGCCCCAGGGAGCCCAGAGAGCGTGTCTGCATGACGAAAATGACCTCTTTTCACCCGAGGGGATAAAAAGATTGAGTTAAGAATTAAACAGACTAAAACGGACCACAAGCTGCAGCTTGATCCACATTGGTCACGACACCGAAAACTGCAAAACAATGTTGAAGACAAAATAACCTCTTAACAATCAATGCTACGGTTGAGTAGCTGTTATCTAGGAAGGTGAATTTAAGTAGGACCATCTGGTTCTTTTCTTCAAATCATCGTGTGCTACACTGCTTTCATCACCACTCTGGGATCATCGACATGGCTGATTAGCTGTCCTCAGAAGACCACTTTTCCAGAATGAGTACAAGTAAACAGACAACTAAGAAGGACATTGTGACCTCTTGTGGACAATCAGAGACTTACAACTGAGAATGAAGAAGGCCTAATCGAACCCTTCTCACAAAGCGGAACCCTTTCCACGAAGGGCCCAACAGAGATCCTCGACGAAGACCTTCAACACGTAAATAGATGCATTTTTCTTACCCATAAGAGCGGCAGTCCTGGGCAAGGTATTAGGGTTACTGTGAGCGTAGTTCCCAAATGTATCCAAGTGTTGCTTCTCTTTCTCTCGCTTTTTCTCTAACTCCATCTTGTTTAACAAGTGTCATATTGCGTTAGTCCGCTGGGGACCTGTTGTCACCGTATTAACTTTCTAATCCACAACCTATACTGTGTGTGTGTATGTGTGTATCCTATGTTATCATTTAGTTTGTTGGTAAATAAATAACCAAATAAATGTGGACGGAATGATAAGACTCGGGTTTGTGCAGATTCACGAAGTCTGCGACGTTCAGAATGAGACTGACAAGGAAATGATTAATTAGTGACTTACACTACCATTCAAAAGTTTGGGGTCACTTAGAAATGTCCTTTTTGAAAGAAAAGCTCATTTCTTGTCCATTAAAATAACATCAAATTGATCATAAATACAGTGACATTGTTAATGTTGTAAATGACTATTGTAGCTGGAAATGGCAGATTTTTTAATTGGAATATCTACATAGGCGTACAGAGGCCCACTCAGCAACCATCACTCCTGTGTTCCAATGGCACGTTGTTAGCTAATCCAAGTTTATCATTTTTAAAAGTCTAATTGATTATTAGAAAGCCCTTTTGCAATTGTTAGCAAGCTGAAAACTGTTGTTCTGATTAAAGAAGCAATAAAACTGGCCTTCTTCAGACTTGTTGAGTATCTGGAGCATCAGCATTTGTAGGTTCGATAACAGGCTCAAACAAAGACCTCTCTTCTGAAACTCATCAGTCTATTCTTGTTCTGAGAAATGAAGGCTATTCTATGCGAGACTTTGCCAAGAAACTGAAGATCTTGTACAACGCTGTGTACTACTCCCTTCACAGAACAGCGCAAACTGGCCCTAACCAGAATAAAAAGAGTTGGAGGCCCCGGTGCACAACTGAGCAAGAGGACAAGTACATTAGTGTCTAGTTTGAGAAACAGACGCCTCACAAGTCTTCAACTGGCAGCTTCATTAAATAGTACCAGCAAAACACCAGTCTCAACGTCAGCAGTAAAGAGGCAACTCCGGGATGCTGGCCTTCTAGGCAGAGTTCCTCTGTCCAGTGTCTGTGTTCTTTTGTCCATCTTAATATTTAATTTTTATTGGCCGGACAGATATGGCTTTTTCTTTGCAACTCTGCCTAGAAGGCCAGCATCCCGGAGTCGCCTCTTCACTGTTGACGTTGAATCTAAATAGTACCCGCTAAATACCAGACCCCACGTCAACAGTAGTTTATTTAGTATTTTGTTATTAAAGCAGGCTAACATTAGCAAGCTAACGTTTAACCATGTGGTTTAACTTCTTTGGGACGGGGGGCAGTATTGAGTAACTTGGATAAAAAGGTGCCCAGAGTAAACTGCCTGCTACTCAGTCCTAAAAGCTAGAATAAGCATATAATTAGTAGATTTGGACACTGAAGTTTCTAAAACTGTTTGAATGATGTCTGTGAGTATAACATAACTCATATGGTAGGCAAAAACCTGATAAAAAATCCAACCAGGAAGTGGGAAATCTGAGGTTAAGTTTTTCAACTCAGCCCCCATTGAAGATACAGTGGGATATTAGTTATGTTTCACTTCCCAAGGCTTCCACTAGATGTCAACAGTATTTAGAACCTGTTTTGAGGATTCTACTCTAAAGGAGGGGCTCATAAGGGCTCTTTGAGTGAGTGGTCTGGCAGAGTGCCACAGCCTCTGCCTTGCGCGCTCACGTGAAAGATAGCTACGTTCCACTTCATTTGTACAGACAAAGGAATTGTCCGGTTGGAACATTAGTGAAGTTATGTTAAAAACATCCTAAAGATTGATTCCATACTTAGTTTGGCATGTTTCTACGGACTGTAACAGAACTTTTTGAACTTTCGTCCGACATTCGGCGCAGCCTGAACGCGCATTTGGATTTGTTTACCAAACGCTAGCGGAACCCCAGTCCTAGACAGGTTATCGAACAAATAATGCTATTTCTGACTCTGTTGACTCCACAACATGGCGGATATCTGTATGGCTTGTTTTGTTGTCTGAGCGCTGTACTCAGGTTATTGCATGGTGTGCTTTTTCGGTAAAGCTTTTTTGAAATCTGACACAGCGGTTGCATTAAAGGAGAAGTGGATCTAAAATTCCATGCATAACACTTGTATCTTTTAGCAATGTTTACTATGAGTATTTCTGTAAATTGATGTGGCTCTCTGCCTATTCCCCCTCAGGAAACTAAAAAGATTTGGCATGGGTCCTGAGATCCTCAAAAGGTTCAACAGCTGCAACATCGAGAGCATCCTGACCGGTTGCATCACTGCCTGGTATGGCAATTGCTCGGCCTCCAACCGCAAGGCACTTCAGAGGGTAGTGCGTACGGCCCAGTACATCACTGGGGCAAAGCTGCCTGCCATCCAGGACCTCTACACCAGGCGGTGTCAGAGGAAGGCCCTAAAATTGTCAAAGACCCCAGCCACCCCAGTCATAGACTGTTCTCTCTACTACCAGATGGCAAGCGGTACCGGAGTGCCAAAAAGGCTTCAACAGTTTTTACCCCCAAGCCATAAGACACCTGAACAGGTAACCAATGGCTACCCGGACTATTTGCATTGTGTGCCTCCCCCAATCCCGCTGTGCTGCTATTCTCTGTTTAGCTTATATGCATAGTCACTAACTATACATTCAAGTACATACTACCTCAATTGGCCTGACCAACCAGTTCTCCCGCACATTGGCTAACCGGGCTATCTGCATTGTGTCCCACCACCCGCCAACCGCTCTTTTTACGCTTCTGCTGCTCATCATATATGCACAGTCACTTTAACGATACCTACATGTACATACTACCTCAATAAGCCTGACTAACAGGTGTCTGTCTGTATATAGCCTTGCTACTCTTTTTTCAAATGTCTTTCTGTTGCTTTATTTCTCTAATTACCTACACACACACACACACACACACACACACACACAACCTTTTTTTTGGCACCATTGGTTAGAGCCTGTAAGTAAGCATTTCACTGTAAGGTTTACACCTGTTGTATTCGGCGCACATGACAAACTTTGATTTGATTTGCAAAATCACCAGATGTTTTGGAACTATTGAACATAACGCACCAATGTAAACTGAGATTTTTGGATATAAATATAAAATGTATTGAACAAAACATGTATGTATTGTGTAACATGAAGTCCTATGAGTGTCATCTGATGAAGATCAAAGGTTAGTGATTAATTTTCTCTCTTTCTGCTTTTTGTGACTCCTCTCTTTGGCTGGAAAAATGGCTGGGTTTTACTGTGACTAGGCACTGACCTAACAATCGTTTGGTGTGCTTTCGTAGTAAAGCCTTTTTGAAATCGGACACTGTGGCTGGATTTACAACAAGTTTATCTTTAAAATGGTGTAAAATACTTGTATGTTTGAGGAATTTTAATTGTGGGATTTCTGTTGTATTGAATTTGGCACCCTGTAATTTTACTGGCTGCTGTTGAGGTGGGACGCTAGCGTCCCGAATATCCCAGAGAGGTTAACCAAAGCCAAGTTGGTTTTGTTTTCTATATCGTCTCTGGTTTAACTAAGAGCATTGTACCTATGTCGAGGATTTTTTTTTTTTTTTAGCAGAGTACTTGGAAGATCAGCATGACTGGGTGGCAGAAGAGGGGGGAGAGGCAGCGTGAGAATAGACAGGGAAGACCCTCACTGGGGAAGAGGTCAGTGATTGAGGAGGGGGAGCCATGAGGTCATTCTCCAAACCAAATAATATCCAATATTGTGAACCACTAACCGCATACTTTGAGTTACAGTTTGATTGAAATAAAGACATTTTATTCTGTCAGTTTTGGTGCAGGTACAATAAATGAATGACTTCTCTCCATCCCTCTGTCACTAATATGTGGTGGTGAAGTTCTCTGCTCAGCTGACAGAGACAGGAGATACAGTCCATTCTGTTCCAACTAGGTAACCTTTGCTCTCCTCTATGCACATCACTCTGGGGACTTCCTGCCGGTAACCATGACTTCCACCAATCTCCCCTGTAACTTAAACATTAGTGGTACTGAGAGTTCCTCTAATTTCTTTGATGCTGTATGAAGCCATTGTGCCATAGGATATTTGACACATAGAGAGGATGATGACCTTGCTGCTGTCTATTGGTTAGAAAGATGGTTCTATACTGAATGTATGTGACAGTCACTGCTAAACAATATGATTAGTGTAGGTAAGGGATGAAGTGAGAACCTATGGAAGGATAGCTCTCCTCGAGGTGGGTTGGGCATGACATGACAGCAGGCTGTTCAATACTGAGCCATGCTGACCGACAAGTGGTGTTGATTTGTACAGGGCAATTTCATTTATTTGACTAAATGACTATCTATAGTTGCCTCTTGATACAGCCACGTCAGTCTTAAAATGGACTGTTACCTTGAAATGCAACTTTAAGATGTAAACTCCAATTGAACTCTGACATTTCCTGACATCTTATTTTCTTCTCTCTCACTCCAGTTATTCTCAGGAGACAGGTCAGTGTGTGTAGAGGGAACACATTTGACCAGGGAGTCAGACTTCTACTTCATCGCCCTGGACCACTATACCAACAAGGCAGAGGACAGAGGCAAGGCAGAGGACGCCAAGTTTGGACCAATGAGTCACCAGCTTATCTTATGCCTTACACAGTTCCGACACATATCGCTCCACCTTCCTCAAACTCCAGTGCCCTACTTTTGTCTACCATTTTACCAATGTCTATGGATTGTACAAGGATTTGAATTTGGGACACTGAATCCATACTAAATCTAATTCCATTTCCTATACTGTTCTGGCCTCTCTATAGATTATGCTGATGCCCTGTTGTAAGAACCTGGAGATCTCCACTGTTTCTGAGGGAGGTGACCACAAACAGTGCCTGGGACACCTTCCAACGCTACTGCTGTCTGGAGAACAGCCAGAGGGTGGTCAAGACATCTGCTGCAACTTCATCTTTAGTGTGTCAGCTCTGCTGCACCTGGGAGCTGAAGGTATGGCACCGCATTCCCAACAGTCATGTATGCTTAAACATATGTGTGTGCTCATTTATGCGTTTTTTAAAGAGTCAATCAGTAGTTTAAAGAACAACAAAGTGGATCTCCCAACCATGTTTCAGTAAAAAGCTGCGGGATGGGGCTGGAGAAATTTAACCACCCTCTCTAATTCATAGACAGAGCTATGGATGCAAGAACTGACCATCACGCACCCTTCAATAGATGTATTTATTTTTGTTGGAGGAGACGACCCAAGGTTTCTCGCCTTGGACCTCCTCCAAAGGATTTTGAGAAGGATGCGAGGGGTTAAGGAGAGATGAATTGGGACAGAGCTCACTTATTCTGTTTGCACTGATATCTTTGTTCTAATTGTGCCATTTCCACAGATGGCCCTGGTTTGCTGATGACATCTGATTTGACTCCTGCATTACTAACTTTATTGAATAAAACCTCCAATGCCAAATTTAAATGAGATTGGGAACTACCATTGTAATTGATAGACAATCAGACAATTAAAATCAGTTTTCCTCAGTGCAATGTTTGGTGAATGCATGGTGTCGTTTTGTCCTCAGTCCTCCTTTGAACGCTGCGTGTACTGATTCAGTTCTAGAACAACCATCAAGTCCATCCTCAACTCCAACGGATTGTCCGGTCTGCTGAGGGTCATTGACTGCCACCTGCCCTCCATAGAGGTCCTGCACGACTCCAGGGCAAGGAAGAGATCGCCGCCGACCCCTTCTACCCTCTCTTCCAAAGACTCCTCTCTGGCAAACGGTTGAGGTTAATCACGACCAAAACCCTGTCACATTGAACAGTTTCTTCCCCATCCATGGACTTCGCACTATTCATCCACAGACTACGCACCCTACACTATCATCCCTGAACATCTCTTACATGCATCATTTATAATGTAGCTTATAAATGTTCATAATAAACTATATTGTGCGTGTGGATCCTTGGAAATTCTGCATCTATAATCTGTTTATTGTACTGGATAAACTGTAGCAGATTCTGCCCTTTGTGTTGTTTTGCTCTCCCTCTCTCCCAGGACCCGTCCTCTGCTCACTCGACCACATTTCTCTCTCGACTCAGTGTTTGCTTGCGCAATGACGCTTCATCTTCACGTGCGCCATCTCGTACACGTTCAACTTTTTAATTGGATTTGACAACATACACCTAGTGGGTGATAGAGGACAACAATGTTAAGCTTGAGTGGACAAGTGACAGCATGGAATTCAAGTAAGGAGATGGACAGGTGAGAGCCGGAGAAGAGAGAATCTCCATTTAGGAAAAATGTGTACCCCCTGTGCCACCACCGCGACGACAATATGACTGAGAAAAGGTAGTAATATTAAGAGAGCTGCTCTTTGGGGCGATCCATGTCTCTGTCAGGGTCAAAAAGTAAAAGGGACTGAACGGCAGCATAGGCTGAGACGAACTCAGCGTTCCTGACCACAGATCAGCAGTTCCAAACAACACCAGAGACCAGAAATTTCACGTGGTTTGTGCGCACAGGGTACACTAAATTAGAATGGTTGCAGTCAAAAGGGTGGAGAGCATCTGTAACGCCTACAGCGAGAAGAGCGAACTGGGATAGGAAACAGTTTCCAAAGCTACAAAAGAGTAAAATGAGACAATCTGAAAATAACTAGGTAAAAATACTCAATTGAGAGAGTGGTGTGGAGCCTTGCCCTCTTTCCTTCCTCAAATATATTTATTTTACTTTTAGATGTGTAATTCTTGAGAATTTTGACACTAGTACACTGTCGGAGCTAGGAACACAAGCATTTCGCTACACCCGCAATAACATCTGCTAAATATGTATATGTGACCAATAAAATTAGACTAGATTTAACACAGCAGAACAGTCTGTTTTGGCGATAGCCTTAGTTGAGATGAATCCGCCGATTACAGCTGCTGAGAAAACAGGAGAGACTGAAGTACTACTGGCCTTGAAAAAGGTGAAGAGCACACCTCCCGGTACTAATTGCTGATTGCCTAGGTTGATATGTCAATCATCTGCAAGTTAACAGCAGTCTGCACACCAAGTAGGCAGCACTTAATGTAGACGGCCCTAGCTAGCAAAGATACATTACTAAACAACAGATAGACAAGAAATTATACTTACCACTCCTGGAGATATCAGGAGTCTTTTTATTTTAACCTTACTTTACCAGGTAAGTTAACTGAGCACACATTCTCATTTATAGCAACGAGGGAATACTTACAGGGGAGAGGAAGGGGGATGAATGAGCCAGTTGGAAGCTGGGGATAATTAGGTGGCCATGATGGTATGAGGGCCCGGTTGGGAATTTAGCCAGGACACCGGGGTCAACACCCCTACTTTTACGATAAGTGCCATGGGATCTTTAGCGACCACAGAGTCAGGACACCCGTTTAACGTCCCAGCCGTTAGACGGCACCCTGTGAGTTGACGTCCCAGCCGTTAGACGGCACCCTGTGAGTTGAGCGGTTGGAAATCATTGCTCCGGAGCTCTACGTCCTTTCCAACCACTATGCGCTCACAGGAAAAAAAAACTAAAAACTGCCACTCTAGTCATTAAAAAAAAAAATCACAATTTAACCATCTATTTTTCTGACTACATGGACCTACCATTTGGTTTTAAAGTATTGAAACCAAACCATGTGAAAAGTATTTTAATAAAACATGACTGTAAGGTGCTCATAATTTCAAATAGGCTATATTAATATGACATGTAGCCTATTTGATCGATAATAGAACAAAAAAGTATCCGTTTATAAAAAAAGTTTTTCAGTTTATAAATACTTTGCTACAATGACAGTTATCTACACAGCTCGTTCCTTTATTTTAGCATGTGCACATAGTAAGTACACCATCATGCTTTCGGGATACGTGTCTTTTCAGATTCCAAATGGATTCTTTAGGTTGTGGACACTACATCACTGCACCCCCTCCCTTGCTCTTAATCTTTTGTAAGTCACCTTGATTTTGCACCTGTGCATTTTATCAGTTTCTTTATGAAAATATTTAGCAAACTCCATGACAGCAACTAAAGCAAGGGGCTATTAGCAGCACACAGCCTATGAATGCATGCAGGGCCTGGCATTCCCTGATCTGGTGAAGAGAGCGCTACTGGAGCGGGTGAGAAGGCCGATGCTCCAGCCTTTTGGGGATCACGCTCAGCTCTCCAGCTCCGCTCACATGGTCTGCACAGGGCAATGTCCCAAATTACTGCCCTGGGATATTTTGGGGGAGACCAGAGGATAAGAGTGCCTCCTACTAGCTCTCCAACACCATCTGGTATCCCATTCAGGGACCAACCAGGACCAAACCTGCTTAGCTTCATAGACAAGCCAGCAGTGGGGTGCAGGGTGGTATGCTGCTGGCTATAGAATTATAAGTATAGTCAGATAAACTGATGCCTGACACGGACATGTTAGCGTGGCGGGAAGACCATGAACCAAGAGGGTACCATGAACCAAGAGGGTACCATGAACCAAGAAGTTGCGAGTACAAATCCCAGGTGAGGACATTCTGCTCAACCTTAGTAATACTTGTGTACTAAAACAGTCTTAAAGCCTAGGCATTAGGTTCAAAATTGTCAAAGAAACTAACTCAGAAAAGTGTGTGCACGCATTAATAAGAGGCCTGTTATAACAGTTCTGTGTATGTAGAATGACCCCATGATGTCTGGGCACTCAGCCAATACTTGACAGAAACTAACTGGTTCCTCTTAAGTTAACTGGAAACACAGTAAAGGTTTTATCCTGCACACCAATGATAAAGCTATTGTTCTGTCTGGAGCCTGTTTCTGGGCCAAAGAAGCATGTTTTGTGTGTGACCAGTACGAACATACATGATCTGGGCCGACAGTCAAAGGTACTTAGCCTAGTGGCAGGGTAGCCTAGTGGTTAGAGCGTTGGACTAGTAACCGGAAGGTTGTGAGTTCAAACCCCCGAGCTGACAAGGTACAAATCTGTCGTTCTGCCCCTGAACAGGCAGTTAACCCACTGTTCCCAGGCCGTCATTGAAAATAAGAATTTGTTCTTAACTGACCTGACTAAATAAAGGTAAAATAAAAAAATAAATAAAAAATCTACTGTCAGAAGTGACTTCCTGTCATTCTGGCCCCTATTGTGCTCACTGAGTTGTGACAGACCGAGGCAACCTTTTCACCCAGTCCAATCACACACATACACAAGGACACGTGTTTTGCAGATGCTTGCATGGGGTAGCTTGACTGTATAAATGCTCCTGTACTCTTTGTATAGGAAGCTTACACTCCATCTCACCTGCGTGGGTGGGGCGACCAGCCTCCTCATTATAAAAGTAATACTTTTTGATTTTGCCTCTACTAGTTATTAGCTAAAGGTAGAAGGTTTCCACAACAATGTTCAATAATAATTCCTTTATAAATGAACATGCACAATGTAATCATCTACGACTCTACGTCAAAGTGTCTAAAATATGTACATTGAAAATACTATGCTAAAAGCACTGTGTGGGAGGGAGTATCCTTAACCTTGCCAACAGAAAAAAAATAGAGCCATGAATGGATTAACGTTTCACCAATCAGGGCCTTGATTGGCTCGGCAACAAGGAACGATATGTAATGAAAACAACATTTGGGGGAGAACGTTTTTGGAACCATCAGGTGACAACCGATAAATAAAAAAGGTATTTTTTATTTGACCTTTATTTAACTAGGCAAGTCAGTTCTTATTTTCAATGACGGTCTAGGAACAGTGGGTTAACTGCCTTGCTCAGGAGCAAAAACGACAGATTCGTACCTTGTCAGCTCGAGGATTGGAACTTGCAACCTTTCGGTCTAACCACTAGGCTACCCTGCCGTATTCTTGCAACGTTCCCATGAAACGTGTCCAGAACATTAATATATTACATTCTGAGATCGTGGTAACCACGTTCTGGGTAAGTTCTATTTGGAAGGAGCTTTGAATTGGTCAGTAGCCTACAGAGTGGTCTGCTTCTGCATCTTATATCTGTCTGTAGTTATTGAACTCTGCCTCCTGGACCCAGGGGTTGAGGCACACTGGCATATCCAGGATGGAGTGTCATGCACGCCACCCCTCGTGCCTGCATCTGTCCATAACATAGATGGAAGGGACTTCATCACCCACTGGAGAGTTGAATATAGAACCTCACCCAGAGAGCTGTGCAGGTCAGTGTGTGGTTAAATAGACGTGATTGGGGAGTCCCATAGGGCGGCACACATTTGCAGCAGCGTCGTCCAGGTTTGGCCGGCGTAGGCCGTCATTGGAAATAAGAACTTGTTCTTAACCGACTTGCCTAGTTAAATAAAGGTTGAATGAATTAAAATGCCATTCTAGTTCTGGTTAGACTCTACACAAAACCTATTTGTATTTGCTAGTTAAGTGTAGACATACTGTCTTTATAAGCACATCAATATATTTACAAATGTTTTGTTTTTGTAACACGAACACACCCATAGATTTTTGTTGATAAATGCATCTACGCTCAAGCTGGGCAATGTTTGTGCAATGCTATCATGTAGCCTACCCCTGTAGGGATATTAGTCGTTTTGGGATTTCTCCCCCAGGAAAAATATCAGTCGACATAAGAGACAAAACTAGCCAGTTATAGAATATTGTGTTGTATGACAGCTGAGCTGACAGAAGACCACAGGCATTCAACTTGCAGTTGATATTGTTACCATGGTTACATGTCTTTACATGCAATGATGAAACTTTGAAAAGTTTCAAGATTTTCGTTCTACAACACCTTGCTAAGAAAGTGTGTCTTATGAAACACATTCTAGATCCTCGTTCTTGCTATCTTGGCATAACTTTGATTTGACAGAGACATATCTACAGCTGGCTAGCCTATCTATCCCCAACCTATGCTAGCTAACTGCTGTCAGCATGGCAAAACACAAGGTCAGCGCAGGCTTTAGCCTACATAGAACTCAATTAGCTGACCATCGAGATGACGAGTCAGTCAGAATGGGAAAAGTCCTCAACTTCAAAACTTCTTTCCATAGCAAAGCTACCTCCTCATTTGGGTGCAACCTGCTCATCCACTCTGGGGGGGCTCGGAGCTCTGGGTCCCAGCTGACGATCACCCCGATCATGTGACCATTCCGCTCCATGACGACATCACCCACACGCAGGAAGACGAAGGGAGGGCGCGGCCTACGGACCGACCGGGAGGCTGGGGGTATAAAGAGAGGATATGTGGTAAAGTAGGATGAGGGAAGAAAAAGGAGAGGAGAAAGGAGAGGTTCACACCAATCAGACCAGGCCAGTAACAGGAAGTAAATCCAGACTGGTTCTGCAGGGTTTCTCCCCTTCATTCATTCTGCCTGGCAGACACACCAAGAACAAACACACACACCTCCAAAGAAGCCCAGGTCGTTGTCTTGCAGCATGACCTCCAGAGCAGGAGACTCTCCAGGAACCTCTCCCTCCTCTTCCCCTCCCACCAGCATCCTGGGAGTTAGAGACAGTGTTACCATGGTTGCTTCCAAAATGGCCTGTGGGGCCTGGGTCAGTCTGCAGGTAGCGGATACTATAAGCTGGTGTATAATGTAACGAGAGTGGGGTAAATTTAGACTCTTTTTTTAATGCATCACTCCGTCAAGGGAATAGTGTTCTTTCTAACAAAGATAATCTACATCCATGAGGATGTTGTGTATCCCTGGTAATAATAAGAATGAATGTAAACACTACCATTTTGAAAACATAACTTGTCCAACAAAAACAAAAAAAAGAAAGTGGTCTCGTACTCGTACTTACATACTCTTACCAGGTATGCTAAGTTTTAAAATGTTTTAAAGAGGCCCTGTTAGCTCATATCCCAGCGATAATGCCTTGCTTTACGCCTGGGAAGAAAACACTTTTATTTGCTCAACTTGCTATTGACTCAACTTACCAAGGTAAACACTGACTATATTAGCCCACACAGCTACAATGATGCACTTTAATGCTAGTTTTAGGAACTCATATTGAAGCTTAGAGACCAACTAATGTATAAAATGATATACTTTGGTTTAGATACAAGCATCATGAAACCTCCAACATATTAATTCATTTTACTTTCTTACCTAACTTAACACTTTTCCATGTGTTTTTTTTCCTTCAGACTTCATGAAATGATGACCTCTTCCTAAATATTTGGTGAAATTATGAATTATGTGTATGGTTCCCTAGAAACATGGGTGGCTCAACTTACCCCACTCACCCCTACAGCAGGGGGATCAAACTACATTTCTGGACGACCGAGTGTCTGCTGGTTTCTGTTTTTCCCTTTGTGTCCAATTAAGACCCAGACAAGGTGAGGGGAGGTCCTAACTAATCAATTACTTTAATTGATCAAATAAGTACAAGGGAGCAGTGAAAACCCACAGACGCACAGCCCTCCAGCAATGAGTTTGACACCTCTGCTATAAGGAGTAATGCTGTAGAATTACTAGAGGTAAATGTGACGTACGTGATTCTATCCATAAGGTCTGCGATCCACTCTGTCCAGACAGTGGTGTTCAGGTAGGACTTCCTCCACTCACCCCACGTACCCAACAACCTGGTCGAGACAGACACATTAATAACCCGAACCTCTTACCCCTAACCCCGGCCTAACTCAGTCCAGATGGCAGTGTTCAGGTAGGACTTCAACTCAACCTAGATACCCTGGAGCCTGGTAGAGACAGACATACATTATAATAACCATAACCCTGACCTCTAACCCCTGATCACAGATACCCAGAAAACTGCAGTAAAAACAGAAACATTATTAACCCTAACCCCACACCCTGCAGTCAGATATTTCACTTATAATATTAGGAGAATAATGGTAAAAGAAAAGCTCTCATATGCTGTGCCATGTTTGTTCCTAGATTTAGAGAGGTGGTGGCTCTCAGAATGGTGAAGGGGTGTGCTTGCAGATGAATAAGTGCCATGCCATTAGGGGGTCTGAGCGGACCGTTACCGTTTGGTGGCGTGGTAGCGCTGCGCTACGGACGCTCCGGTCCACCGGGAGATGAGGTACTGGGCTGGTAGTGCGGAGAGCAGTAGGGTGAGCTGCAGGATGGTTGCCACTGTTAACTGGGGCATCACGACACCTGGCCTTACCAGAGAACAGGACAGAATTATCAGTAGGCTAAAAAGGTTAGTGCCAGCAGGTAGATATGCTTGCCGTAGGCTATATAAATAAATCAAATAATTTGAGCATAAGTTAAATTTAGTTTTATAGTCTGTTTTCTTTCATAAATTGCAACTGAACAAAGCAGGCCATGACTATGAAAAGTGTGTATTCTGAATCAGGTGTGGATGTAAAATGTTTTTGTTTTTTAAATGAAGAAAAAAAAAATTGTAAATACAAGATTTCAGATTAAAATCTTCAATAGCCAATTTGACAGGCTGTTTGGCTCATTTCAGTGACGAAGACAAATAACTTAGCAGACGTTTCTGATTAATAAACACTGCCATGCTGGTGGGTGATAACTAGGCTTGGGCGGTATTCAGATTATCATACCAACCTTGTGCCATACCGGGATAGTCGGTAATACCAGCACTGAAGACAAGGGATGTTATTTTCTAACCCCCCCAGCCTCTAATGCAAAGGTTAGCAATGCTATAAAGTGCATGTAATATCCCATAGAGAATGCTAACTAAATACTAATTATACAGTCTAACTATTTTCAGGACAGACAAACCAGCTCAAAAAGTTATACAAGTAACTTCAAACACACTACTCACAAATATTAGCCAGCAAGGCTCTTGATCCAGGAGGGGATTCTCTGCTGTTACCAAACTAAGCTTGATTTTGAAAGAAGCTTACCACTTAGCTAAATGCTACTAAATTAGCAAACCAAAATGCACAACTGCAGAAAATGTTGCACATTTTAGTAAGTTATTTAGCTGGCAAACATTTACTTGCGAATTCCATACTGTAACTAGATCACCAGGCGTGTGTGCGCTGCACAACTGAGTGACTCACAAAGGCACCATTCTCTCATCAATGTGTGTTTGTAAACAAACACCACATGACTTCAAAATGAAAAATTGTGACGAGAAATGAAGAACGAGATCTTTATCGCCTAACGTATTGCATGTTGACTGCAGGGATTTACTTAAGATGTAGCTACAAATATTCACATTAAATTTAAAAAACTGCAACGAATTAGTTTAAATGATATTGAAAGAACCCGTGGTGGAAATGTCCAAATACACAGTATACCACCCTAGCCTAGTGGTAACGTTAAAATAAAACCCAGCCCTGAAACTAAAATGTAGGTTGAAAACAATTTGTATGTCACATAATAGGAAAAGAAAGCGCATTCACATGAATTTGCATCAAGTGGGCAGTTCAGATTTATCATACTTTGAACCATAAGTCATCATTTTGTCATTGTGCAACATCAGGGTAAGCACTGGCAATCGTTCAACACCAAAAGGTTGATTCCTACTGGTGTGGGCATTTAAACAAACAAATGATATTGTGAATCAGGGAAGGAATAAAGTGGCTTTATTCATCATCCACCTGCTTCAGAATACACAAAACATTAACACTTGCTCCTTCCGTGACAGACTATCCAGGTGAATCCAGCTCCAACCCCTTATTGGTGTCACTTAAATACACTTCAAAATTAGAGTAGATGAGGGGAGGAGACCGGTAAAAGAAGAATTTTGTATGTGTGCCATTCAGAGGGTGAATGTACAAGACAATCTTTAAGTGCGTCCCCCCCATTCAGGAGACACCATTTTCATAGTCATGGCAAGCTTGGTTCAATAGCTATTGGCCAGAGAACACCGAATATCCAGTATAAAACTAATTTGACTTCGGTGCTCATGGTCCGTTTTTTATTAATTGATTAATTTTTGTTACAGCTCAACTGCCATATGGAAACATAAAACACAGTCCTATTCTATATGTAAGAACTTTTTACGGTTATCCACTCAAATCAAAATCAAATTTTATTGGGTCACATTCTCATGGTTAGCCAATGCTTGTAAACCCATAACGCATTTTTTTCCATTTAGAAAATAACTCACACTTATGCTATAATGACACAAACCAACTGACAGCTTTCTAAACCTAGCAGACATATTGGAACCCTTATCTTACCGTGATTACAAGAAATCCCAAGTCAAATCAACTTTTAAATAACTATCTGTTTGACATCGTTCCTGAGGAAGTCAACTAGTAAAGTCTGTTGACAGCAGTTGTGCTGTGGTGTGCGGGACAAGCCATGGCGCGAGGAGAAACAGCTCAGTGGCTTCGGTGTCCCTCGGTAGTTATATTTACATAAATACACTCTGTGTCCTGCAAGCGCACCTGCATATTTACATTTACAAAATTGTCAATATCGCGTGTCCAATCGCTGCCGTCCACGAAATACCGGCGCGCCTCGCCACGTCAGGAATGCAGGAACCAATGGGATGCTGGAGGGAGGGGCGTTCCTGCAGACGCAGGAATGCCCACGTGCAGCTACGAAGTATATATTATTTTTAGAAGTGAAACAGGAAGTCTGTCAGAAACTTGAGACATGCTACACAAGGCTACACTTCAAAATCATGGGCAAACTGTCAATCTTTTTGTTTGTTCTTTCATTTTACACCATTGTCAACGCAGGTAAGATGGACTACTAACTTTCTCTCAAACTCATTTAATGACTTTTATGTCATAAAATGTTAACGGTCCACAACGGTGTATAATGTCACTCTTTTCTCAGGTTCAGGATCACATTCTCTGTGGGCACTTGCAACATACATAATCGGAGAGACACCTTTCCCTGAGTTTACAGTTGTGTTGATGTTGGATGATGTTCAAATAGGTTACTATGACTCCAACATTAAACTGTCTGTCTACAGGGGTTACCATATTACAGACAAAATAAATGACGAAGCTCAGGATGGAAGTTATGTACTTGGAACTATGTACCACCACATGAAAGAGAGATCATTTCGCCTAAAGCACCACTTAAATCTCACGGAAGGTGTTCACGTTCAGCAAAGAATTGGTGGCTGTGAGATATTGCACAATGGTGAACCGGCCCTGATCATGACAAAGAACTCTTTTAATGGAATTTTTGCAGATTATGCGGTATATTACAACATGACACATTTTACATATGATTCTGGGCAACTCCTACTAGGATATAATTGGATGAGGCAAGCAACTGAAAGAACACTTTATGCTAATGTTTGGCTTCCTATTTGCATCAACACACTGAAAAAATGCCTGAACAGAGAGAAGAACTTTGTGATGCGGAGAGTGCCTCCCAGACTCAGGTTGATAAAGAAAGAGGTTTCTGGAGACCTCCAGGTGATCTGCCTGGCGTTTGGTTTCTACCCCCGCCACATCAACTTGACCCTGCTGAGAGACGGCCATCCAGTGGCAGAACAGGAGCTGACAGGGGGGGAGGTACTGCCTAGTGGAGACGGGACCTACCAGCTGAGGAAGAGTATTTATGTCAGTACTGAGAAGCTAAGGGAGAAACACAACTACACCTGCACTGCCTCTCACCTCAGTCTGAACAACAAGCTGGATGTCAGTTGGGAGTCTGGGGCAGAGAGAGTTCACCTATTCATCCTCTCAGCTCCACTGGTGATGGCGCTGATTGTTATTCTGTTCTGCATTTTAATTTGCCTCGCAAGGAGGATACGCGCCGCATCGCAGAATTTGCAACTAGCCAGCGTTGATGCATTAGAGGCAGATGAAAGGAACTTGTCATCAGATTCTGAGATCTAATATTTTTTGGGGGACACTGATGCAACTTTGTCAATTCACAATGACACCTATGACTATGAGAGCAGACACAAAATGTGCCAATCATTATTTTATTATTGGTTGATTTCCCAACCCCACAACAAACAACTATTAAAGGATCAAGTTGTGGAGACTGTTGACAATTACAAATATCTGGGCATTGGTCCAGATTTGCATGTATATATTTTACATTAACAAAAGTAATCTTTTAATCATTTCAAATCATGACTTTTCATTAATTACACAATACACTTTATATCTGTGTTGTATTTCCTGATATCCAGTATCTAAACCAGGAGACAGTGGTGTGTATTTATGGGTGCCAAGGGAAGCCGGGCTTCCCCAAAGAATTTACAAAGAAAAAAACATTAAATCATTTATATTTTGTCTCTCTGTGTTTCGTTTTTTTTTTTTTTCAGTTCTTAATTTGATTAATGTATCTCACCGGAGAAATCATCCGAGCGAGCAAAACAGCCCCTCTCTATATCTGTATGTGTAGCCCATCTATCTGATGCTGTCTGGTCAAAAGAGTATAATATTGTTGCCACCAATAACATTGAACACAATTCAGCGCCGGGTTGTTTAGCAAGGATACTGCAGGAGTCTCTATGGAATCTACAGACCCTTCCACCGGTGCAAACAAAGGACTGGAGGCACGCGCTCGCTACTGTGCCGAATCTCGAGAGTTTCATCTGCTAGGGCCTATACACTGGGACATTTTCTTTCAAGAACGTTTACTCTTAAATTCGGTTGATTTAAGACTAAAATTAACCAGGGCCAAGGATGAGTTTTGTCTGATATCTGCCCAGGACGGTGACTTTAGTTTAAACGTGTTGGGGGCAAAGCTTTTTATTAAAAAAGTGTCTATCTCCGGCAGTTCGTCTGGGTCACTCACAGGCTTTGATGAAAGGAAATGCCCTTTACCTTCTCCAAAGAATTACCATGAAAACATTTAGCATACCTGTGGGCAGTAGAATCTGCAGTCAAGAAAACCTTTTTCTAGGCCCTTTACCCCGATACATTGTTATAGGTTTGGTTGATCACGCCTCTAATACGGGCAGCTTACATAAAAACCCATTTAATTTTCAACACTTCAATGCAGAGTATATTGCTCTCTGTCAGGACGGACGTCGGGTCCCTGCTAAGGCTTTCCAACCGCAATTTAATAACAACATATCTGTGCGAGAATTTTACAATCTATTCCTGGCTACCGGGAGACATCTAAAAGATCTCTCTTTACCTACTGACATAAATTATTTTGCAGAGGGTTGCACATTGTATGCTATCAATTTATCACCTGATAATGACACCTCAGGAAATCTGTCTGTGGTGTCCCAAGGTAACCTCAGGCTGGAAATGCGTTTCCGTACACCTTTAGCCTGTACCATTAGCATGATTGTTTATGCATGCTCTGATTCAATCTTGGAAGTAAATGCCCGAAGACCGGTCGTAGTGGATTATTATTAAGGATCGTTGAGCAAAGACATGAATACCCAAGAGTTGGAAGGGCTCATGAGCCAATTGATTGGAAAACAATTTTGTGGAGTGTTGGCTTGTGATGAAATACCTATTGGGAGCATGTTTATTGTCAATACCCATCCTAAACACATGCCGGGTGAACATTGGCTAGCTGTGACATTAGAAGACGAAGGAGGAAGAAAAATCAAAACTTTTTTTGATTCCTACGGCTTTCACCCCGGTTTTACACATTTCCCCAAATCTATTAAAGAATTTTTGACCAAAACCGGATCAAAGATATACTACAGCATCAAACAAGTGCAAGATAACCTTTCCACTACATGCAGCCACCACTGTGTATTCTACCTATGCCAAAGAGCCCGGGGAGTTTCTTTTGAAGATGTTATGTCTCTTTATAATGATGTTTTAAGAAGTAATGATAACGTTGTAGCTTATTTTGTCCGAAAATATCAAAAGTGTTCAAATATGTGTCCTTTAAGACCGTGTAATCAAGGCATATGCTCACGTCAAATGTTTCAAGAATGCCACAAATGTTAAATTGCTTAATTTTTCAAATAAAATTCGAACAAAAGTCTAACCACCCTGAGAGATCGGGATTAGGAAAAGGTCCGGAGGCGTTCAGGGGGGTAAACAAGTTATCATCATCCCATTCATAGGGGGGAGAGTTTTTTGGGGCATCTTTAGGGGTGCTGTAGCTCGTTGAAGGTTTTTGTTTTAAAGCTTGAATCTGTTGACAAAGCTTATAGTTGGGTACACCTGAGAGGGGAATGTTGAGGGTTGCCAGGGCCTTAAGCCAGTACATGTCCAGGCCCGTCTGAAGTTTGCTAGAGAGCATTTGGATGATCCAGAAGAAGATTGGGAGAATGTCATATGGTCAGATGAAACCAAAATATAACTTTTTGGTAAAAACTCAACTCGTCGTGTTTGGAGGACAAAGAATGCTGAGTTGCATCCAAAGAACACCATACCTACTGTGAAGCATGGGGGTGGAAACATAATGCTTTGGGGCTGTTTTTCTGCAAAGGGACCAGGACGACTGATCCGTGTAAAGGAAAGAATGAATGGGGCCATGTATCGTGAGATTTTGAGTGAAAACCTCCTTCCATCAGCAAGGGCATTGAAGATGAAACGTGGCCGGGTCTTTCAGCATGACAATGATCCCAAACACACCGCCCGGGCAACGAAGGAGTGGATTCGTAAGAAGCATTTCAAGGTCCTGGAGTGGCCTAGCCAGTCTCCAGATCTCAACCCCATAGAAAATCTTTGGAGGGAGTTGAAAGTCTGTGTTGCCCAGCAACAGCCCTAAAACATCACTGCTCTAGAGGGGATCTGCATGAAGGAATGGGCCAAAATACCAGCAACAGTGTGTGAAAACCTTGTGAAGACTTACAGAAAACATTTGACCTCTGTCATTGCCAACAAAGGGTATATAACAAAGTATTGAGATAAACTTTTGTTATTGACCAAATACTTATTTTCCACCATAATTTGCAAATAATATCATAAAAATCCTACAATGTGATTTTCTGGATTTTTTTTCCTCATTTTGCCTGTCATAGTTGAAGTGTACCTATGATGAAAATTACAGGCCTCTCTCATCTTTTTAAGTGGGAGAACTTGCACAATTGGTGGGTGACCAAATACTTTTTTGCCCCACTGTATATAGCCAAACTATCATTGACTTGGTACTGGTACCCCATGTATATAGCCAAGCTATCATTGACTTGATACTGGTACCTCATGTATATAGCCAAGCTATCATTGACCTGATACTGGTACCTCATGTATATAGCCAAGCTATCATTGACTTGATACTGGTACCTCATGTATATAGCCAAGCTATCATTGACTTGATACTGGTACCTCATGTATATAGCCAAGCTATCATTGACTTGATACTGGTACCTCATGTATATAGCCAAGCTATCATTGACTTGATACTGGTACCTCATGTATATAGCCAAGCTATCATTGACTTGATACTGGTACCTCATGTATATAGCCAAGCTATCATTGACTTGATACTGGTACCTCATGTATATAGCCAAGCTATCATTGACCTGATACTGGTACCTCATGTATATAGCCAAGCTATCATTGACCTGATACTGGTACCTCATGTATATAGCCAAGCTATCATTGACTTGATACTGGTACCTCATGTATATAGCCAAGCTATCATTGACTTGATACTGGTACCTCATGTATATAGCCAAGCTATCATTGACTTGATACTGGTACCTCATGTATATAGCCAAGCTATCATTGACCTGATACTGGTACCTCATGTATATAGCCAAGCTATCATTGACCTGATACTGGTACCTCATGTATATAGCCAAGCTATCATTGACTTGATACTGGTACCTCATGTATATAGCCAAGCTATCATTGACTTGATACTGGTACCTCATGTATATAGCCAAGCTATCATTGACTTGATACTGGTACCTCATGTATATAGCCAAGCTATCATTGACCTGATACTGGTACCTCATGTACAGTGCCTTGCGAAAGTATTCGGCCCCCTTGAACTTTGCGACCTTTTGCCACATTTCAGGCTTCAAACATAAAGATATAAAACTGTATTTTCTTATGAAGAATCAACAACAAGGGGGACACAATCATGAAGTGGAACGACATTTATTGGATATTTCAAACTTTTTTAACAATTCAAAAACTGAAAAATTGGGCATGCAAAATTATTCAGCCCATTTACTTTCAGTGCAGCAAACTCTCTCCAGAAGTTCAGTGAGGATCTCTGAATGATCCAATGTTGACCTAAATGACTAATGATGATAAATACAATCCACCTGTGTGTAATCAAGTCTCCGTATAAATGCACCTGCACTGTGATAGTCTCAGAGGTCCGTTAAAAGGGCAGAGAGCATCATGAAGAACAAGGAACACACCAGGCAGGTCCGAGATACTGTTGTGAAGAAGTTTAAAGCCGGATTTGGATACAAAAAGATTTCCCAAGCTTTAAACATCCCAAGGAGCACTGTGCAAGCGATAATATTGAAATGGAAGGAGTATCAGACCACTTCAAATCTACCAAGACCTGGCCGTCCCTCTAAACTTTCAGCTCATACAAGGAGAAGACTGATCAGAGATGCAGCCAAGAGGCCCATGATCACTCTGGATGAACTGCAGAGATCTACAGCTGAGGTGGGAGACTCTGTCCATAGGACAACAATCAGTGGTGTATTACACAAATCTGGCCTTTATGGAAGAGTAGCAAGAAGAAAGCCATTTCTTAAAGATATCCATAAAAAGTGTTGTTTAAAGTTTGCCACAAGCCACCTGGGAGACACACCAAACATGTGGAAGAAGGTTGAACTTTTTGGCAACAATGCAAAACGTTATGTTTGGCGTAAAAGCAACACAGCTCATCACCATGAACACACCATCCCCACTGTCAAACATGGTGGTGGCAGCATCATGGTTTGGGCCTGCTTTTCTTCAGCAGGGACAGGGAAGATGGTTCAAATTGATGGGAAGATGGATGGAGCCAAATACAGGACCATTCTGGAAGAAAACCTGATGAGTCTGAGTCTGCAAAAGACCTGAGACTGGGACGGAGATTTGTCTTCCAACAAGACAATGATCCAAAACATAAAGCAAAATCTACAATGGAATGGTTCAAAAATAAACATATCCAGGTGTTAGAATGGCCAAGTCAAAGTCCAGACCTGAATCCAATCGAGAATCTGTGGAAAGAACTGAAAACTGCTGTTCACAAATGCTCTCCATCCAACCTCACTGAGCTCGAGCTGTTTTGCAAGGAGGAATGGGAAAAAATGTCAGTCTCTCGATGTGCAAAACTGATAGAGACACACCCCAAGCGACTTACAGCTGTAATCGCAGCAAAAGGTGGCGCTACAAAGTATTAACTTAAGGGGGCTGAATAATTTTGCACGCCCAATTTTTCAGTTTTTGATTTGTTAAAAAGGTTTGAAATATCCAATAAATGTTGTTCCACTTCATGATTGTGTCCCACTTGTTGTTGATTCTTCACAAAAAAATACAGTTTTATATCTTTATGTTTGAAGCCTGAAATGTGTCAAAAGGTCGCAAAGTTCAAGGGGGCCCGAATACTTTCGCAAGGCACTGTACATAGCCAAGCTATCATTGGTTATTGTGTATTTATTCCTCGTGTTACTATTATTGTTTTTATTAATATTATTTAATTTGTTATTGTACTCTGTGCGGAAGGGCCGTTTTGTAAACATTTCACTTTTAGTGTACACCTGTTTTTTATTACAATTAAAATGTGATTTGATTTTGTTCCACCTCCACAAAAGAAACGAACACCTGCTGGCTGACCTGCTGCAGGCTGGTCGAGCTAAATCAAGCACACTTCAGTATTCAGCTTGTACTTTGGGCCACTTTTGGTTCCACCTGCACAATCACCCAAACATTTTGTGTCAAGTGTAGTTAATTGCTATTGTCTCCAAGTGCTACCTGTTAGTGGCAGGGCTTTCCTGTTTATTTATGCAGTGTTTTTTCTGTCCAGCATATCTCATTTTTTATGTGTAATGGTTGGTGTGCACTGGGAGGATGAGAGTGATGACAGTGTGGCCGAGTCCAAATTCAGTGGAACAAGTTTGTGCCTGCCTATTTCCCTATAGATCCGCTCTCCTTCTCGCTGGGTACGCCGTCCTCAATTATTTGTAATCCTTGATATTTATTTCAAAACTAACATTTCATATTATTATTGGATAGCTTATTGTATGAGCGACAGCACTGAAGATGATGTTTGATATGTGTTAAGGAATTTCTGTTAAAGACTTAATGAAGGCAACCTTGTGCTAACTCACTACACTACTGACATGGTATGGCTGCAGTTCCACTGCCTATACACAGGAGGGAGCAAAAGCATGCCAATCAGAGTCTCTCTCTCTCTCTCTCTCTCTCTGTCTCTCTCTGTCTCTGTCTCTCTCTCTTTCTCTCTCTCTGTCTCTTTCTGTCTCTCTCTTTCTCTCTCTCTCTCTCTCTGTCTCTGTCTCTGTCTCTCTCTGTCTCTGTCTCTGTCTCTCTCTGTCTCTCTCTCTCTCAATTCAATGGGCTTTATTGACATGGGAAACATATGTTGCAAGTGAAATAGATAATAAACCAAAGTGAAATAAAGAATGAACAGAAAACATTACACTTACAAAAGTTCATATGTCTATATACAGTGTTGTAACGATTTTCAAATAGTTAAAGTACAAAAGTAAAAAATAAATAAACATAAATATGGGTTGTATTTACATTGGTGTTTGTTCTTCACCCGTTGCCCTTTTCTTGTGGCATCAGGTCACAAGTCATGCTGCTGTAGTTGCAGACTGTGGTGTTTTACCCAATAGACATGGGAGTTGTGGGTCTGTGTTATCTGCGGGAAATATATGTCTCTAATATGTTCATTCATCTGGCAGGAGGTTAGGAAGTGCAGCTCAGTTTCCATCTCATTTTGTGGGCAGTGTGCTCATAGCCTGTCTTCTCTTGAGAGCCCGGTCTGCCTACGGCGGCCTTTCTCAATAGCAAGGCTATAATCACTGAGTCTGTACATAGTCAAAGCTTTCCTTAAGTTTGGGTCAGTCACAGTGGTCAGGTATTCTGCCACTGTGTACTCTCTGTTTAGAGCCAAAAAGCAGTCTAGTTTGCTTTGTTTTTTTGTTAATTATTTTATTCTTTCCAATGTGTCATCTTTTTTTTTCTCTTGATTTGGTTGGGTCTACTTGTTACTGTCCTGGGGCTCTGTGTGGTCTGTTTGTGTTTGTGAACAGAGCCCCAGGACCAGCTTGCTCAGGGGACTTTCCTCCAGGTTCATCTCTCTGTAGTTGATGGCTTTGTTATGGAAGGTTTGGGAATCTCTTCCTTTTAGGTGGTTGTAGAATTTAATGGATCTTTTCTGGATTTTGCTCATTAGCGGCTAGCAACCTAATTCTGCTCTGCATGCATTATCTGGTGTTTTATGTTGTACACTGAGGATATTTATGCAGAATTCTTCATGCAGAGTCTCAGTTTGGTGTTTGTCCTATTTTGTGAATTCTTGGTTGATGAGCAGACCAAAGACCTCACAACCATAAAGGGCAGTGGGTTATATAACTGATTCAATTACTTTTAGCCAGATCCTAATGGGTATGTCGAATTTTATGTTCCTTTTGATGGCATAAAGGCCCTTCTTGCCTTGTCTCTCAGATCGTTCACAGCTTTGTGAAAGTAACTTGTGATGCTGATGTTTAGGTATGTATAATTTTTTGTGTGCTCTAGTGCAACGGTGTCTAGTTGGAATTTGTGTCAATTAAATTAATATTTAAGGTCTTTATTGGCATGGGGCAACATATGTTTACCATGCTAAATAAAGTGAAATAGATAATATCTCTCTCTCTCTCTCTCTCTCTCTCTCTCTCTAAAGTGAAATAGAGAGAGAGAGAGAGAGAGAGATCTCTCTCTCTCAATTCAATTCAAAGGGGCTCTCATTTCTACCCTTCACACTCTCTCTCTCTCTCTCTCTCTCTCTCTCTCTCTCTCTCTCTCTCTCTCTCTTTCTCTCTCTCTCAATTCAATTCAAAGGGGCTCTCACCTCTACCCTTCATACTCTCTCTCACTTCTACCCTTCACACACGGTCCAGTCTAGTCCTTATCCTCCCAACTTGAAGGTTCCATATATCAAAAAAATCATTAAAAAAACAAAAAATTGCTTTTTGGTTTGAATTTAAGGTTAGAGTTAGGCATTTTTCATCAGATTTTAAGAAGCTAAATTGTAGAACTAGGTGGGGTTTAAGTCTTTGTGGCTGTGTTAACTAGTGACGACCCAACTTTAACTCACCATCTGTATGCTACATTGATAAATTTAGATAATTGTTTGCCACAAAGATTTTGAATTGATTTTGCCCACATGCAGGCTACTGGGCGGTTAGTGTGTGAAGTGTGCAAAAATGAGTGCAATGCTCAGCTTTCATGATGCAACAAAGAGGATTTTTTTTCATGATGGCTTCAATGGAGACACCAGATCACCTGAAAGGGGAGATGGGTGTAACTGCACGGATAATGTCCCAAATGCATCACTTTCTCATAAGGTTCTGAGTCAATTCCCACTTTGATCTCCACATCATATTTCTATAGAAATTTGAGAAACTTGGTCAGTAGAAGAGCCACGTGTTTCTATGTTTTCTATGTAACCTTAATTATGAAAAGAAAACACACACACCGGTAGCCTACTTGAAAATGATGGATACTTAAACATTGTAGGTTTTAAACCATAGGAGTCAACATTTTGCCAGTGTTTGATGCCCTTGCTTAAGAGCCTAGGGGCCCTCCAATACATATCATTCCAGGTTGAAAGGGGCGAATACCTGAGCTTATAAGCAGGTAACGTCACAGAAACTTTCTTGGAGATTTCTGAGAGTCCTGTGTGAAAGGGCTTATTCACATGGACACACTTAATTTTAAACAATGCCAGAGTCAAAGAACAAGATCACATTTTGAGGTGGGTGGCAACAAAGTGACCAAATAGCAGGGCCGCTCCAGCCTTTTGGGGTCCCTAAGCGATATTTGGTTAGGGGCCCCCCCACCAAGCAGGGATTTTTTGGAATGCCTCCCACTACGACTCAGGAAACCATGCAGCTTATTAGGCTAAAGATGAAATTAGTTATGATTAACTTTAAAGGGTGGTGAAAGTGTAACCGGTGTGAAATGGCTAGCTAGTTAGCGGGGTGTGCGCTAATAGCGTTTCAATCGGTGACGTCACTTGCCCTGAGACCTTGAAATAGTTGTTCCCCTTGACAAATACAGATATAGATATTATTGCTCTTAGGCTATCCATAATAATGTCATCATGCAGACTAGCCTACCTGCACTGTATCTGTGAGCTATTGGCTAGAGCACACGTGCCAAGACCATAGCAGGCCATAACAGATTTTGTGACAAAACTATCGGTATACTTGAAAATGGGATGGAAACACATTGAACTTCCGATTTTTATGAGGTAGAAGAAAACTTAAAAGAGAAAAAATAAACGTGTGCACTACGATTTTTATCCAGAAGTCAGTTAGGTGGAAACACACCACTGGTGGGAAAATACGCATATTTTCTTTCTGCGTTTTTTAAACGTTCCCGTGAAAATCTGTCACCAATCGAAACCTAGCAAGTGACTGACAAAACAAAAGAGAAACTGCTGATGCATAACCAAATTTGAACTTACAACTTGTGTATTCTACTATTCGAGCTCGGCAGTAAATTGAGTCCCCGTAAAAAACTAATTCAGGGGGCCCTAAGCAACTGCTTATGTCGCTTATGCATGGAGCCAGTGTTGTGCCGAAAATGTCCCCCTTGCCAGAATCCCCCCCCCCCCCCCTTCGCGTTCTTCATTGCTGTGACTTGCTTGCTAGTTGAGATTTCTGCTCTTCACTCTGTTGTCAGTTTAGCCTACATTTCACTGAACTTAGTAGCAGAGAGCATTTTTGTCTGCAGTTTTCAGTTTGGCTATTTGTTTCAAGTGTGTGTGGCAGTTCTAGCTTGTATGGCGCCCTGGGCGAACCCCCCCCTTCAGTGCTCGAGCACGCCCCAGCCCGCACCAGGGGGCGCCCGGTTCCGCCCCTGGCCCATGTCGCCTGTACCTACAGTTGAAGTCTGAAGTTTACATACACTTAATGTGGAGACACTAAAACTCGTTTTTCAACTACTCCACAAATTTCTTGTTAACAAACTATAGTTTTGGCAAGTCGGTTAGGACATCTACATTGTTCATGAGCAAAGTAATTATATCACTTATAATTCACTGTATCACAATTCCAGTGGGTCAGAAGTTTACATACACTAAGTTGACTGTGCCTTTTAAACAGCTTGGAAAATTCCAGAAAATTGTGTCATGTCTTTAGAAGATTCTGATAGACTAATTGACATAATTTGAGTCAATTGGAGGTGTACCTGTGGATGTATTTCAAGGCTTACCTTTAAATTCAGTGCCTCTTTGCTTGACATCATGGGAAAATCAGAAGAAATCAGCCAAGATTTAAAAGATAAATTGTAGACCTCCACAAGTCTGGTTCAAGCCTGAAGGTACCATGTTCATCTGTACAAACAATAGTATGCAAGTATAAACACCATGGGACCACGCAGCCGCCATACCGCTCAGGAAGGAGACGCGTTCTGTCTCCTAGAGATGAACATACTTTGGTGGGGAAAGTGCAAACCAATCCCAGAACAACAGCAAAGGACCTTGTGAAGATGCTGGAGGAAACAGGTACGAAAGTATCTATATCCACAATAAAACGAATCCTATATCGACATAACCTGAAAGGCCGCTCAGCAAGGAAGAAGCCACTGCTCCAAAACCGCCATAGAAAAGCCAGACTATGGTTTGCAACTGCACATGGGGAGAAAGATCATAATTTTTGGTCTGATGAAACAAAAATAGAACTGTTTGGCCATAATGACCATCGTTATGTTTGGAGGAAAAAGGGGGAGGCTTGCAAGCTGAAGAACACCATCCCAACTGTGAAGCACGGGGGTTGCAGCATCATGTTGTGGGGGTGCTTTGCTGCACGAGGGACTGGTGCACTTCACAAAATAGATGGCATCATGAGGGACTGGAAAATTACGTGGATATATTGAAGCAACATCTCAAGACATCAGTCAGGAAGTTAAAGTTTGGTCATAAATGGGTCTTCTAAATGGACAATGACCCCAAGCATACTTCCAAAGTTGGGGCAAAATAATTTAAGGACAACAAAGTCAAGGTATTGGAGTGGCCATCACAAAGCCCTGACCTCAATCCCATAGAAAATGTGTGGGCAGAACTGAAAAAGTGTGTGCGAGTAAGGAGGCCTACAAACCTGACTCAGTTACACCTGCTCTGTCAGGAGGAATAGGCCAGTATTCACCCAATTTATTGTGGGAAGCTTGTGGAAGGCTACCTGAAACGTTTGACCCAAGTTATACAATTTAAAGGCAATGCTACACTCAATTAATATTTGGTATGTAAACTTCTGACCCACTAGGAATGTGATGAAAGAAATAAAAGCTGAAATAAATCATTCTCTCTACTATTATTCTGACATTTCACATTCTTAAAATAAAGTGGTGATCCTAACTGACCTAAAACTGAGAATGTTTACTAGGATTAAATGTCAGGAATTGTGAAAAACTGAGATTAAATGTATTTGGCTAAAGTGTATGTAAACTTCCAACTTCAACTGTAAATCCGCTACTGAATTATTGTATTAGTCCATAAATAAATCTATTCATCATCTCGTCATCTCTCCCGTGTCTTATTCGACTTGTATTTTTGTAAGGATAAAAATACAGCCATAGTTGATCGAAAATGTTTATTGCTTGCCAACATTTTACTCCCTCCTCTATGTTTAATAACACACATACATTAATTATTAATTTCGGTTGCCTATCTTGACGTGAAGTTTGTTCTGTAGAAAGTATTTGACTCTCATCTGTGTCACAGAAAGTATTTGACTCTAGCCACAAAATTAAGGAAATTAGAAGGGGGGATAATTCTGGCAGGGGGAAAATTTTCGGCACAACACCGGACCTGCCAAATAGCCTACTAACTTTTTGCCAACCAACTTCAGTAGTGGTCTCTCAATAGCTGTAGGTAGGCTGCTACGGGCCACAGCCCCACCTTGCAGGGAACACTACTCCGTCTCGGACTTCACAGATAACAACATTCTGAGTCAGACGGCTCAACCTCCAGTCTGAACAGATAGTCTTCATGGACTAGAGGGGATGGCTGCGCGACCGAGACTATTTTACCTACTCACAACTTTATTCCTGTTTTTAAACTACTACTCTGCATTACCGGCGACTGGCACCAAGAAAGGAAACTCGGATAAATGCAACTATAAGGTAAAAATCATCAAACGTAGCCTATCGTCGTGTTTTAGAAGTTATGTAGGTGCGTGTCAAGTCTTGTTCAAAAGACTTGAGTTATTCTGACGTCAATTTTGACGTTGTTTGTAACCTAGCTGTGAAAATCATAGCTATTTAGATATTTTTTTCTAAATAATTTGGGCGAATAAAAAACGTAACAAGAAGATACTTCAAGAAGTAAGAAACTTTTGGTTTAAATATGCAGTATTATTGTAGATTAGTGATATTTTATAATAAAGCCCATGACGAATCCACACAACCATGTTACATTGATATGGAACGAATAGAACAAAATGTAGCCAGTACTGGACAGAATAGAACAAAATGTAGCCAATACTAGACAGTTTGTACCACAACCGGAAACTGTAGAAGGTAAAACTTGTTGCAAGTGAGAAGTGGTGTGACAGGGTTGCCCAAACTCGGTCCGGTCCTGGGCGCGCGTTTTGGTTTTTGCCCTAGCACTGCACAGCTAATTACAATAATCAAAGTATCATCAAGTTTTGATTATTTGAATCAGCTGTCTAGTGCTAGGGCAAAAATCTAAACCTACTCGGGGTCAGAACCGAGTTTGGGAAACCGTGGTCTATCAGATACCCAGCAATGTGTTTGACCTGAGCAAGTCACATTTCACTCGCCAATTGTCATTATAATGTTGTGAGAGTAGACATGGACTCAGTAGAGGAAGCTGATAAGAATTTAAAATGGATGAGTAAAATGGCCCAATTGTATTATTTATCAAATAGGCTGAGTATTATCTCTTGCTTTTGTTTGTTGTCTTTTCCTCGGCAGTGGCTGCTTCTTTGTTGTGTGATTGACTGATGTGCTATTGAGTGAGAGATTGACCCGTAATGCATTGTCTGTGTTAGGGGCCCGGTGGCCTTTGAAGTGATTTCCTATAGGAAGTCAGGCCACTGTTTGCTCGATTAAAATTTCTTGGCATTTCCTCTTTGCAAGCACAGGCCATCTCCCCTCAACAGCTGCTTCAAACAACTCTTAGGATGCAAGTCCTCAATCAACAGTTGCTAAAAGAAACACTTGAAGTTTTAAATACACAAACTTACAGGTGTCAGGTAGTTTTTTATTCAAAGGGACTGTAAAAGTCTACATATTTTATGCCAACATGATAGAACACTCCTCCACTTGTAGTCTATTTTTGAGGAACCCACACTGGCTTTAGTTTTCATTATAATATGCATTTGAACTTTTCTTCCATTGATACAACATAAACCTCCACATGATTGTCTACTTAAAAGCTCAAACCTTTTACATAATATTGGCAACAAAGTGATTGGACATGAGTGTGTATAGCCTACACGCAATATGAGTTTTCAACACTGATCCAAGCTGTATCACAACCGGCTGTGATTGGGAGTCCCATGGGATGGTGTACAATTGGCCCAGCTTCGTCCAGGTTTGGCCGGTGAAGACCGTCATTGTAAATAAGAATTTGTTCTTAACTGACTTGCCTAGGTTAAATTAAAAAAATAAAATGAGGATCAGGCAGGATACTGTTTTGTGGATGTTGAGGTTGGCGTAGAGTTTTAATTCAGTGGAGCTTCTCTCCCATTGAGAGGGCAGCACAGAAGTCTGCTGGAGGTCCCGTGGGACAGAGGTTGGCTCGGGATTAAAGTGCTTATCCTCCGGAACTCTGCTCCTTCCTTACCTCCCTCCATCCCTCACTCCCTGCCTCTCAGCGGTATTCTGTCACAGCCTCACCAAGGGGCTCGCTAAGAATGAAGATTACTCATTTATATTTTTCAAAATGAGCCAAAATTTCCATCCATCCCATTTCTCTCTAGAGGAGATTTGCTTGGATGTTTTTGTAATACACACTACACTTCATTCATATTCCATATTTCTGTAATAACAAGAGAGAGGAAAAAGAGAACATCGACTCAAGCCAGGTTTCCTTTTTGGATGGATATTACCAGCTGTGTAATCCTTTTAATCAAATGCCATTCGCCTACATCTGGTAAAGTTATGATTATAGTTCGTGGAATTGGAGCCACTGTGATATCAGCCAAACTACGAAACATATTAGTTTGAAAGAGACAGTTGGAGATTGCAACTTCTTCTTAACAGATATATCTGGGAATTGCATCCTAGGTTTCAGAGGAAGTCTGGAGGACCAATGCAATCAATAAAGTTTATAACAGGTCTCTTGGACAAATTCTGAGACTGGTGTTGTGTGCCAAATAGCACCCTATTCCCTATATAGTGCACTACGTTTGACCAGATAAAGTAGTGCACTATAAACGGATTAGTATTCCATTTGGGACGCAACTCAGGTGAAATCACCCGTATTGGTTTCCCCTGGTGCTTACAACAACATACATTTTTACTCCACCACCTGGGACAATGACCTAGTTGTTTGCCTTGCCTCTATGGGCTGGTTAAAACGCTTCAAAATCCAGCATAGAACACACACTTTGCATGAACGTTTCTCAGAACTAAATGAAATAAGGAAAATAGGTTAGTCTATTTGAAGAGTAAACGGTCTGCACATGATTGATATGTTTAATTCATTGGAATAACAAATAATAGTGTTCTGTATGTGATATGGTAGATTTTTATTATTGGTTTCAATGGTCTGCCGTATTTCCTAATATGTGGATACTCACGCGATCAGAGGAAACAATAACATTGATAGCAGCACCACTAATCACGGTACTACTCTGTTTTAAACCTCAGACATACTGGTAGGATTGTCAAACGTTTCCCTTCCAATGGTACTTAGCACCTGAATCTCTTTTGTGTTCACACAGCAAAGACCTTGGAAATTGTCAGCCACTCAGCCTTGTTAAAATACTCCAAACCAGAAGGTGGCAGTAGCATTGTTTGACACTGCATGTTTGTGTGTGTTGATTAGTTTATGGTCTAGATTCCAATGTAAGCTAGGTAGCTATCTGCGCTAATGTTGCTATTTCGTAGAAAGCCCTGGTTGATACTAGCCAGGTGGCTCTCCATAATACCATACCATAATACCATACTGCCAGTGCCAGCCCATTGCCACATTTTTTGCTAGCTAGCTAACGTTAGCATATTTGCTAGCTAGCGCAACATAACTAGCTAGCAAAGGACACTGCCCTAACTTTGCAGCTAACACAGGCAGCTGTCATGGAAATGAGCTTATCCATTGTGAGTTAATTATAATGTTAACACTAGTGGTTAGTTTGCCAGGGGGAATTATTTAGTGTTGTGTGCATTGCGTCTGTGAACTTAGCTAGCTACCATCACATAGCTTACATTGCATATGAAGTGTGACTGCTTCATCCTTGGAAGTGTGGAAAAAATTCCCTATTTTTTGGGGTTGGCTCCCCCACGTGGTGGTTCGTGCTCTCTGATTGGCTCAAAATCAAGTAAAATCGGTAGGTTTGTCACTACCGGGTTGGAACGCAGCAGGTACCGCTTTTGTTCTAGCAAGATTAGGAACGGCCTCCCAATAGTGGTGGAACGCTACAGGAGTGTGTTTTGCACCAACTGTCATTGTCCCAATGATTCCCAGTCATGCCTTGATATACAAATGGATGGAAAGAAAAAATGAAAGGACAGTGTTTTACAATGTCCCTAGACATACACAAACAGTGGCCTGGCCAAGTCTTTTATAGTGGTGGCCCTGGGATCCCTTACCAGCCCTGGCTTGACTGCACGTGTGGGACACCTTTTCCTTTCATCCACTTTCGCTTGAAGGTTACTCAAAGGAAAGAAGCACCCTCTTGTTCCCCCTTTTTCTTATGGCTGTAACATCTGGCTGCAGATGAATGATATCAGGGATGGTGCGCTTGTTTCGTAGTGTTGACAGTCTGCGAAGAGAGGGAGAGAGAGAGTGTGTGTTCATTCTGTGAGTTTGTCTCTATGTGTGTGTGTGTGTGTGTGCACCCTTCACGTGTGTGTATGCACACGCAAATGGTGCACATGCGCATGTGCACGATTCACGTGTGTGTGTGTGTGTGTGTGTGTCGGGGTAACAAGGTTTAGAGTTATTCCTCTCCACCTCCTTGAGGCAGCATTGAAAACCATCCAACCAGCTCGTAACCTTGTAGGCAGTTTTGTCTCTGTTCTGTGGGAAAGTCCCTGGTTGGCTAGCTCTGAATCGGGGCAGAGCCGTCGCCCTGGAGCTTTTCTCAATGAGGCCGGGGTCTTTCAGATGCACGACTGCCTGCCTTTGATTGTCAGGGAGGGAGGGAGTCCTGCTGCTAGGGAAGAATGGCTGTTTGGCCCTGATAAGCGGGAGGTATGTTAAAAGTGAATTAGAAGTCCAGTATGTCTGTTCACCTCCCCAGGGTACTGCACTGCAGTGTTGATCGGCCGGTCAGAGTCTAGCTGTTGTTGTGCCTGGTCTGGTCTTACGCAATACATTTATAAATAAATTTTTATTCAATAAATAAATGAATGATTAAACGGTCAGAATTAGAAATACTGTAAGTTAGCTTCCGTGTGGAATTGTTTGGACACACATGCGCCGTCGCACACATATACAAACAAATACACACAGAACCCCCCCCCCCCCCCCCCCCCACACACACACACACACAATTTTAATGACTGTGTCTGACTGACAGACTGAAGTGATTACTATCAATTATCTGCTCTTTTCTCTTTACCTCATCAGTGATCTGATATCCAGGGGAAAGTTCCTACTTCCTGCCAAAGACTCAGACCCCAGCGTGAGATTACACAGTGTTCTCTTCAAAGGCTCAAGAGTCAGATAAATGGTTACGGTACAAGGCAGTCCCCTTCCTGTGTTTCAATGTGACCCGACTGGTCAGTCATTTTATTATGACTACTACGACATGAAGACCCAGAGCCCAGAGTGAGATTACACCACGGTGGTCTGCTTTCTTGTGCTCATTGTCACTGTGTTCACTAAGCAGTTGGTGGCTCGATGGAGTTGGTGGCTCGACGGAGTTGGTGGCTCGACGGAGTTGGTGGCTCGACGGAGTTGGTGGCTCAATGTCTATTTTTATTTCGTTGAGTTAAACAATTAGGGTTACATATCGTTAGTTCATTGTAAGTTGGGAAGAGATGTGGGTGTATTTACATGCACATTAGTTACAATGTCATCCCTGCCTTAGTCATTACGGCATCAGTGCTAGGGCTTCCATGAAGAGAGGAACAGCCGATGTCTCTGTCATTATCCTGGATGCCGGATCCAGGTTTGGATAGAGGTCCCAGGGTAGTACAGACCATTCTTACAGCGTGAAGCACAACACTGCATATCCCAACAAGCACTCTCCCTCACCATACAGACATTTGCTTGCTCTGTCTCTGTCTGTCTGTCGGTGCGTCTGTAATGTGATCAGCTCTTTCTCAGCTAAACCTGGCTGGTCAGGACTAGAACAGGCTGGAAGCCTTCAGCTCTTCAAATGGCTTCATTTGAATGCCATTCATATCCATAATTATGTGGATCAGGATCATTTGGATGACTCAGCCTTTAGAAAAACACCTTCGGATTTATTTCTTACTACTGTTGTTCATTGTCTTAGGATCGGATATATTTTAGTCCACCTTAAGGCTATGTCTTCCAAGAGTCATTGAGTCCAAGAGTCTTCCAATAGTCTTCGATATAGTCCTGAAATTCCAAGACTTCACATATGATAAGGAATTGTGTTCCTCTTTTTCATCTATAAAAGGAAATGAAATGTAGTTTTATTGTTGTGTAGTTGCCCTTTCTTTATGGCGTCCTCCCTTTGAAAGGCCTGTTTGAACTTGACACAGGTTCAAACTCTTTTATTGAATGGCAAATGCAAGTTGCTCAAAGCAATGTAAGATTAGGAAATATATTATCATATTCATCAAATTCTTGGATGGAACATTGGCATGGTTTATTAAGGAAATACCTGTAGTTTAGTGACGTAAAGCTGTTAAATCCATTTGTAAATCCATTGTTAAATTTATTGTTAAATCCATTACTAAATCATTTGTTAAATCCATTGCATTAATAGCTTTCTAGCAGTGGATCAATGAGAGCCAGGTAATAAATTGTACAGAATTTATACCATAGCAATTGATCTATACAGCAGCTGTACCCTTTTTATACGTGAATTCTTACTCTGTCAGTCAAATCGAAACCATTATATGTCTATACAGCAGCTACAGTCATACATTTTTCTTCTCTCTTAACCTCAATCAAATATAAATCAACATTCTTAAATAGACCAGAATACCGTAGTAAGTGAATGTCTTCCAGACATGAGGTTTCTCCCTCTCTGCTCCTACTTGCCATGGAAAACAGAATAGATATCCCACTGGGAGGATGTGTTCATTTGTCTCAGTCTCTGCCCTCTGCCCCTGTCTGCTGTGTTTTCTAGAGTGTCAGTCCTGCTCTGCCATGGTCTGTGTATCTACAAGGCGGGTCAGACACCCTCTGTCCCCGTCTGTGTATCTACAAGGGGGGTCAGCCACCCTCTGTCCCCGTCTGTGTATCTACAAGGGGGGTCAGCCACCCTCTGTCCCCGTCTGTGTATCTACAAGGCGGGTCAGACACCCTCTGTCCCCGTCTGCGTATCTACAAGGCGGGTCAGACACCCTCTGTCCCTGTCTGTGTATCTACAAGGCGGGTCAGACACCCTCTGTACCTGTCTGTGTATCTACAAGGGGGGTCAGCCACCCTCTGTCCCTGTCTGTGTATCTACTAGAGGTCGACCGATTAATCAGAATGGCCGATTAATTAGCCCTGTCAGCCCTGCTCTGCCATGGTCTGTGTATCTACAAGGTGGGTCAGACACCCTCTGTCCCCGTCTGTGTATCTACAAGGGGGGTCAGCCACCCTCTGTCCCCGTCTGTGTATCTACAAGGGGGGTCAGCCACCCTCTGTCCCCGTCTGTGTATCTACAAGGGGGGTCAGCCACCCTCTGTCCCCGTCTGTGTATCTACAAGGGGGGTCAGCCACCCTCTGTCCCCGTCTGTGTATCTACAAGGGGGGTCAGACACCCTCTGTCCCCGTCTGTGTATCTACAAGGCGGGTCAGACACCCTCTGTCCCCGTCTGTGTATCTACAAGGCAGGTCAGACACCCTCTGTCCCTGTCTGTGTATCTACAAGGCGGGTCAGACACCCTCTGTACTTGTCTGTGTATCTACAAGGGGGGTCAGCCACCCTCTGTCCCTGTCTGTGTATCTACTAGAGGTCGACCGATTAATCAGAATGGCCGATTAATTAGCCCTGTCAGCCCTGCTCTGCCATGGTCTGTGTATCTACAAGGTGGGTCAGACACCCTCTGTCCCCGTCTGTGTATCTACAAGGGGGGTCAGCCACCCTCTGTCCCCGTCTGTGTATCTACAAGGGGGGTCAGCCACCCTCTGTCCCCGTCTGTGTATCTACAAGGGGGGTCAGCCACCCTCTGTCCCCGTCTGTGTATCTACAAGGGGGGTCAGCCACCCTCTGTCCCCGTCTGTGTATCTACAAGGGGGGTCAGCCACCCTCTGTCCCCGTCTGTGTATCTACAAGGGGGGTCAGACACCCTCTGTCCCCGTCTGTGTATCTACAAGGCGGGTCAGACACCCTCTGTCCCCGTCTGTGTATCTACAAGGCAGGTCAGACACCCTCTGTCCCTGTCTGTGTATCTACAAGGCGGGTCAGACACCCTCTGTCCCTGTCTGTGTATCTACAAGGCGGGTCAGACACCCTCTGTACCTGTCTGTGTATCTACAAGAGGTCGACCGATTTAATCAGAATGGCCGATTTAATTAGGGCCGATTTCAAGTTTTTATAACAATCGGAAATCGGTATTTTTGGGCGCCTATTTGCCGTTTAAAAAAATAATAATTATGACTAGGCAAGTCCGTTAAGAACACATTCTTATTTTCAATGACGGCCTAGGAACGGTGGGTTAACTGCCTTGTTCAGGGGCAGAACGACAGATTTTCACCGTGTCAGCTCGGGGGATCCAATCTTGCAACCTTACAGTTAACTAGTCCAATGCAATAACGACCTGCCTCTTTCTCTTTGCACTCCACAAGGAGACTTGACTGCCTGTTATGAGAATGCAGTAAGCCAAGGTAAGTTACTAGCTAGCATTAAACCTATCTTAGAAAAAACAATCAATCATAATCACTAGTTAACTACACATGGTTGATGAAATTACTAGATATTATCTAGCGTGTCCTGCGTTGCATATAATCTGACTGAGCATACAAGCATACAAGTGTCTAAGTATCTGACTGAGCGGTGGTAGGCAGAAGCAGGCGCGTAAACATTCATTCAAACAGCACTTTCTTTGCGTTTTGCCAGCAGCTCTTCGTTGTGCATCAAGCATTGCGCTGTTTATGACTTCAAGCCTATCAACTCCCGAGATGAGGCTGGTGTAACCGAAGTGAAATGGCTAGCTAGTTAGCGCGCGCTAATAGCGTTTCAAACGTCACTCGCTCTGAGCCTTCTAGTAGTTGTTCCCCTTGCTCTGCATGGGTAACGCTGCTTCGAGAGTGGCTGTTGTCGTTGTGTTACTGGTTCGAACCCTGGGAGGAGCGAGGAGAGGGATGGAAGCTATACTGTTACACTGGCAATACTAAAGGGCCTATAAGAACATCCAATAGTCAAAGGTTAATGAAATACAAATGGTATAGAGGGAAATAGTCCTATAATTCCTATAATAACTACAACCTAAAACATCTTACCTGGGAATATTGAAGACTCATGTTAAAAGGAACCACCAGCTTTCATATGTTTTGAGCAAGGAACTGAAACGTTAGCTTTCTTACATAGCACATATTGCACTTTTACTTTCTTCTCCAACACTTTGTTTTTGCATTATTTAAACCAAATTGAACATGTTTCATTATTTACTTGAGGCTAAATTGATTTTATTGATGTATCATATTAAGTTAAATTAAGTGTTAATTCAGTATTGTTGTAATTGTCATTATTAGAAATAAATGAATTAAAAATTGTCTGATTAATCGGTATCGGGTTTTTTGGTCCTCCGATAATCGGTATCGGCGTTGAAAAATCATAATTGGTCATCCTCTAGTATCTACCAGGGTGGTCAGACACTCTCTGTCCCTGTCTGTGTATCTACAAGGGGGGTCAGCCACCCTCTGTCCCTGTCTGTGTATCTACAAGGGGGGTCAGCCACCCTCTCTCCCTGTCTGTGTATCTACAAGGTGGGTCAGACACCCTCTGTCCCTGTCTATGTATCTACAAGGGGGGTCAGCCACCCTCTCTCCCTGTCTGTGTATCTACAAGGTGGGTCAGACACCCTCTGTCCCTGTCTGTGTATCTACAAGGCGGGTCAGACACCCTCTGTCCCTGTCTGTTTGATGGACCAGGGGTTCGGCAGACATGCTCTGCCCGTCTGCTGGGTAGGACTTTGGGTCAGCGACCGCCTGCTACGTGTGCTGGACTGTGAAGGTCAGCTGTACAGGAGCTTCCTAAATCCATTTAACATGAAGGTGTGTGTGTGTGTGTGTGTGTGTGTGTGTGTGTGTGTGTGTGTGTGTGTGTGTGTGTGAGAGAGAGTGGGGGGGGGGGTGAGAGAGAGAGAGAGGTGGTGTGTGTGTGTGAAGAGAGGTAGTGAGTGTGAGAGGGAGGTAGGAAGTGTGTGGTTTACGTGAGGGAGAGGGGGGGAACGTTTCAAAGCTGGAAAAGCCATCAGCTTTACAGAGAAGCTCCAGCTTTCATGGAAGGATAGGACTGTGCCTTGTAAAGGCATGAGTGTTAAACGCATGTGTTCACTTGGCATCCCTCCTCCTGAGGGTAGGTAGGGAATTATTCACTGCTGCAGGGATTTGTCTTTCACTGACACCAAGGAGGCCCACATGTTGTTCAGTGTGTGTGCTCATTCCTCCGTGTCTAAGCGCATGTTTTCTCATGTGTGTTTGTGTGAGAAACCTGGCCTCCCCTCGGGTAAAAAACAGGCCCTCTGTTTACGAAAAAGATCCAATGAGTTCTTGCTCAGTAATGTCATAGCACATGGTAGTATTTCAGACTGAGAGGCAGGCCTGCGACAAATGGTTTGTGTCCCAAATGGCACCCTATTCCCAGTACAGTTCACTACTTTTGACCAGGGCCTATAGTGCTCTGGTTAAAAGTAGTGCAGTATGTAGGGAAAAGGGTGCCATTTGGGATAAAGACATTGTGATGGGAGTGAAACAGGAAAGGCATTAAGGAAAACAAAGCCAGGGAAGGATGAACATCAAGCCGTACTTAGGATGCGTTCCAAATGGCACACTATTCTCTACATAGTGCACTACTTATAACCAGAGCACTATAGGTCCTGGTCAAAAGTAGTGTACTATATAGGGAATAGGGTGCCATTTGGGCTCAGACAGACTGCCTGGCCTGCAGCATTTGATCAATGGCCGTGGAGCAGAGGCCCCTCATCAGACTAGAGCTCTCTGTGCCCCCACGTACCTCCCATCATACCCCTCTGGGGTTTCTCTGTGTACACACCAGTCACAGACTGAGACACAAGTCACAAGAAAGTAGTCCAGGATCAGATAGGTTTTACTCCTATATTCAAATAACTGAAATGAGAGTTGTGCAACGTTTACATAGTTTGGAGTGCAATACAGTTACTGCATGTTTATAGTTTTATTTAATTAAATACAGTATATTTGCCAAACATACAAGCCTGTGATTTTTCTGTTTTGCTTGTTTTTCTCTAATTACTGAAAACCGTCAGGAGGAGTCATAGCTTGATACTCAGTTTTTGTGTGTGCGCCCGCCCTCCCGCCTACGCGTGTACATGACTTACGTGTGCGACAGAACTCCTCCACAAAGCAACCTTTTATAGTCCCAAACGTGCATTAAACATCAACACTTCCCCTGTTTCCTCATCAGGCTGACTCAGAGGCTTTTTGATCTCTCTCTCTCATGTTTGAAAGGACGTCCACATTTTCAGGATGTTTCTAATTGCCCTCCCTTCACATTAAAACACTCGCTCCGGGAGAAGTATAATTGCACAAATTTGGGAAACTGATACCTGGATCATTGATTCCATGTGGGCACCTTAGGCTAGATGGGGCTGACTGGGGAACGAAACAGCAACTTAACAACTACATGACCAATCTATTGTGAATATTAATGCATTTGTCTATTATGAATATTAATGCATTTGTCTTCTATTATGAATATTAATGCATTTGTCTTCTATTGTGAATATTAATGCATTTGTCTTCTATTATGAATATTAATGCATTTGTCTTCTATTATGAATATTAATGCATTTGTCTTCTATTGTGAATATTAATGCATTTGTCTTCTATTATGAATATTAATGCATTTGTCTTCTATTGTGAATATTAATGCATTTGTCTTCTATTATGAATATTAATGCATTTGTCTTCTATTATGAATATTAATGCATTTGTCTATTATGAATATTAATGCATTTGTCTATTATGAATATTAATGCATTTGTCTTCTATTGTGAATATTAATGCATTTGTCTTCTATTGTGAATATTAATGCATTTGTCGTCTATTGTGAATATTAATGCATTTGTCTTCTATTGTGAATATTAATGCATTTGTCTTCTATTGTGAATATTAATGCATTTGTCGTCTATTGTGAATATTAATGCATTTGTCTTCTATTGTGAATATTAATGCATTTGTCGTCTATTATGAATATTAATGCATTTGTCTATTATGAATATTAATGCATTTGTCGTCTATTATGAATATTAATGCATTTGTCTTCTATTGTGAATATTAATGCATTTGTCTTCTATTGTGAATATTAATGCATTTGTCGTCTATTGTGAATATTAATGCATTTGTCTTCTATTGTGAATATTAATGCATTTGTCTTCTATTGTGAATATTAATGCATTTGTCTTCTATTGTGAATATTAATGCATTTGTCGTCTATTGTGAATATTAATGCATTTGTCGTCTATTGTGAATATTAATGCTAGGCTCCAATGGACATAGTGTAACTTTAAGGCAACGGTTCACTTATTCAACCTCCTCTTATTCCTGAAAACCAGAGCGAAGTTAGTCTGGATTTCATGTGATAAATGCCTATTCATGTTCTTACATCCACACAGGATGAAATGAACAAAAAAAGTAGAAAATTAGAATGTATCCTCTCAGAAAATGAATGTGACGTTTAAGACCTCCATTAAATTGCCATTAAGGCTGGTCTGTCAGTGAGGGGAATGTATGGAGGTTTGACAGGGGTCTATGGAGCGGTGTCTTAAACCAGAGGAGCAAACTGGGCCTCCAGTGAAGCATATTCCAGGAGGGCACACAGGAGGGCACACAGGAGGGCACACAGGAGGGCACACACATACAGTTGAAGTCGAAAGTTTACATACAATTCCTGACATTTAATCCTAGTAAAAATTCCCTGTTTTAGGTCATTTAGGATCACCACCTTATTTTAAGAATGTGAAATGTCATAATAATAGTAGAGAGTGATTTATTTAAGCTTTTATTTCTTTCATCACATTCCCAAGGGATCAGAAGTTCACATACACTCAATTAGTATTTAGTAGCGTTGCCTTTAAATTGTTTAACTTGGGTCAAACATTTCGGGAAGCCTTCTACAAGCTTCCCACAATAAGTTGAGTGAATATTTGCCCATTCCTCCTGAGAGAGCTGGTGTAACTGAGTCGGGTTGGTAGGCCTCCTTGCTCGCACATACTTTTTCAGTTCTGCCCACAAATTTTCTATGGGATTGAAGTCAGGGCTTTGCGATGGCCACTCCAATACCTTGACTTTGTTGTCCTTATGCCATTTTGCCACAACTTTGGAAGTAAGATTGGGGTCATTGTTCATCTGGAAGACCCATTTGCGACCAAGCTTTAACTTCCTGACTCATGTCTTGAGATGTTGCTTCAATATATCCACATAATTTTCCAGTCCCTCATGATGCCATCTATTTTGTGAAGTGCACCAGTCCTTCCTGCAGCAAAGCATCCCCACAACATGATGCTGCCTCCCTCGTGCTTCACGGTTGGGATGGTGTTCTGCGGCTTGCAAGCCCCCCCCCTTTTTCCTTCAAACATAACAATGGTCATTATGGCCAAACAGATCTATTTTTGTTTCATCAGACCATTTCTCCAAAAAGTACGATCTTCGTCCCAATGTGCAGTTGCAAACCGTAGTCTGGGTTATTTCTGGCAGTTTTGGAGCAGTGGCTTCTTCCTTGCTGAGCGGCCTTTCAGGTTATGTCGATATGGGACTCGTTTTACTGTGGATATACATGTAGATACTTTTGTACCCGTTTCCTCCAGCATCTTCACAAGGTCCTTTGCTGTTGTTCTGGGATTGATTTGCACTTTTTGCACCAAAGTACGTTAATCTCTAGGAGACAGAACGCGTCTCCTTCCTAAGGGTATGATGGCTGCGTGGTCCCATTGTGTTTATACTTGCATACTATTGTTTGTACAGATGAACGTGGTGCCTATAGACGTTTGGAAATTGCTCCCAAGGATGAACCAGACTTGTGGAGGTCTACAATTGTTTTTCTGAGGTCTTGACTGATTTCCTCTGATTTTCCCATGATGTCAAAGCAAAGAGGCATGGAGTTTGAAGGTAGGCCTTGAAATAAATCCACAGGTACACCTCCAATTGACTCAAACAATGTCAATTAGCCTATTAGAAGCTTCTAAAGCCATGACATCATTTTCTTGAATTTTCCAAGTTGTTTGAAGGCAAGTCAATTTAATGTATGTAAACTTCTGACCTACTGGAATTGTGACACAGTGAATTATAAGTGAAATAGTTTGTAAAAAATTGTTGGGAAAATGACTTGTGTCATGCACAAAGTAGATGTCCTAACCGACTTGCCAAAACTATAGTTTGTTAACAAGACATTTGTGGAGTGGTTGAAAAACAAGTTTTAATGACTCTAACCTAACCTTCAACCGACTTCAACTGTACGTATACATAAACACAATCATGCATGCATACACACACGTGTACATACACGCACATACACAGTATTGATTTGGTGGGACCAGGGAGAGAGGGAAAAGAGAAGATTGAGTTATGATGAATTAGCATTAATAGACCTTGATAAAGGACACAACGGCAATTGTCCCAGAACAAAAGGTTGGGAATGTGAAATGGGAGCCACATGTTGGGGTAATGAGAACCACATGGTGGGTAGGTACTGGAGAGGAGAGCAGGGTACTGATTAGTACAGCCCTGCCCTGTTGGAGGAGATGACCTCATTTCCTTCTGCCCACAGCCTGGGCTGGGGCTGGGGTTAGAGAAAGAACCATGATGGTAGGATAGGGGCTGGGGTTAGAGAAAGAACCATGATGGTAGGATAAGGGCTGGGGTTAGAGAAAGAACCATGATGGTAGGATATGGGCTGGGGTTAGAGAAAGAACCATGATGGTAGGGTAAGGGCTGGGGTTAGAGAAAGAACAATAATGGTAGGATAAGGGCTGGGGTTAGATAAATAACCATGATGGTAGGACATGGGCTGGGGTTAGAGAAAGAACTATGATGGTAGGACATGGGCTGGGGTTAGAGAAAGAACCATGATGGTAGGATAAGGGCTGGGGTTAGAGAAAGAACCATGATGGTAGGATAAGGGCTGGGGTTAGAGAAATAACCATGATGGTAGGATAGGGGCTGGGGTTAGGTGAAGAACCATGATGGTAGGATAGGGCTGGGGCTGGGGTTAGGTGAAGAACCATGATGGTAGGATAGGGGCTGGGGATAGGTGAAGAACCATGATGGTAGGATAGGGCTGGGTCTGGGGTTAGAGGAAGAACAATGACGAATAACAGACCACTGGGGTAGGGGTTGGGATGGGGCTAAAATATAGTCAAGGAAGGGTTAGGGGGAGTGCTGAAACCAGCATGGTCATCTATGATAGGGGCTGGGTTAGGGGTTGTATGGGTAGAGTTAGTGGTGGAATTATCATACCAAGACAGCCTGGGTAAATATCTGTTTGAAAGACTCAGTACCAGAAGTATCTACAATGTGTGAACTGTCCACTATTCAGCTTTCAAGCCACATAATCCCAATTTCTCCTCTGGAACTCTTGTTAAGCATCCCATAAGAAGGACCCTTCAGCCCCACCTACCCTCAGACATACTCTTCTAGGATTATTTATACTAAATAAACACACAGTTTAACCTTCCATTATTTAATCAAACAATCCCAAGTGTGAGAGTAATCAAATGTTGCATGCTCTCGTTCTTTCTCCGTTTGTTGTTTTGTGTTCCCGGTGATTTGTTGGACAAACAGAGCGAAGTGGGTTTGTTTGTTTTTCTATGACCAGTTAATTTCAGCCTCTCCCTCTGCGATAACAGTACCACAGTAACTGAGACTCTGATTTTTCACTTAAAATGTGTGCCAAACAAAAAACATTGATTTAAAAGTTTCACAAACCATACAACTCGGGGACTACTTTTAACAATTTCCACCGACATTTTTACAGAAACACATTTACTGGAAGAACTGTGCAGATGGGAAGTTTGGTAACAGAAGTTTGGTAACAGAGGTTTGGTAGTGTCCACGTTTGTGTCCACGTTTTCTCAAAACTGTTGCTGTAGATATCTGCTTGTTTCAAAGGGTTCTGCCGAAAGAATGGGGTGTCAGCTATGACATCACACATTGACTTTGAAAAAAATCTACACTGAACAAAAATATAAACGCAATGTGTAAAGTGTTGGTCCCATGTTTAATGAGCTGAAGTAAATGATCCCAGGAATGTTCCATATGCACAAAAAGCTTATTTCTCTCAAATATTTTGCACAAATTAGCATTTCTCCTTTGCCAAGATGATGATAGGTGTGGCATATCAAGAAGCTGATTTAAACGGCATGATCATTACACAGGTGCACCTTGTGCTGGGGACACTAAGAGGCCATGCTAAAATGTGCAGTTTTGTCACACAACACAATGCCACAGATGAGGGAGCGTGCAATTGGCATGCTATTGACATGCTGACTGCAGGAAAGTCCACAGGAGCTGTTGCCAGAAAACTACATGTTCATTTCTTTACCATAAGCCACCTCCAATGTCGTTTTAGAGAATTTGTACGTCCAAAACAGTACGTCCAACTTGGCCTCACAACCGCAGACCACATGTATGGCATCGTGTGGGCGAGCAGTTTGCTGATGTCAACGTTGTGAAAAGAGTGGTGGCGTTATGGTATGAGCAGGAATGAGCTACAGACAACGAACACAATTTTATCGATGGCTGTTTGAATGCACAGAGATACCGTGAATAGATCATCAGGCCCATTGTCATGCCATTCAGCCGCCACCATCACCTCATGTTTCAGCATGATAATGAATGGCCCCATGTCACAAGGATCTGTACACAATTCCTGGAAGTTGAAAATGTCCCAATCCTTCCATGGCCTGCATACTCACCAGACATGTCACACATTGAGCATGTTTGGGATGCTCTGGATCGACGTGTATGACAGCGTGTTCCAGTTCCAACCAATATACAGCAACTTCACACAGGTATTGAAGAGGAGTGGGACAACATTCCACAGGCCACAAGCAACATCCTGATCAACTCTATGTGAAGGAGATGTGTCACGCTGCATGAGGCAAACGGTGGTCACACCAGATACTGACTGGTTTTCTGATCTACAGCCCTACCTTTTTTAAGGTATGTGTGACCAACAGATGGATATCTGTATTCCCAGTCATGTGAAATCCATAGATTAGTGCCTAATGAATGTAAGTTAGTAAAATCTTTGAAATTGTTGCATTTATTTTTGTTCACAATATTTTGGTTATTGAACTACAGTAAGTGAAGTGGGTTTACACCCGGTAACGGAATTGCAGTAACATAATTTCATCATAGGTCCCTGATTTGTACTATACAGAAATGCATAATTATGGATATGAATGACATTATCTTCATGGTGATGTGCCCTAAGTAAGTACACAAAGATATAGATGTGCAATATCCTCCTTTGCATATTTGGGTATTATTCTACACACTGGCTATTACAGTGTTCAGAAAGTATTCACACCCCTTTTACTTCTTCCACATTTTGTTATGCTACAGCCTGAATTTAACATGGTGTCACTGATCTGCACACAATAACCCATCATGTCAAATAGGAATTTTGTTTGTAGAACATTTTTGAAAGTAATACATTGATAAATGAATAATACAAATTGCACAACTGAATGCATTCAACAAAAAGTGTGTCTTCCACATTTAACCCAACCCCTCTAAGTCAGAGAGGAGCCTTAATCGATAGCAGTTGTTTTTGCTTAATTAACTTTCTTGCTCATGGGTAGAACAACAGATTTTAAAATTTCGCCAGCTTTGGGATTTGAACCAGTGACCTTTTGGTTACAGGCCCAACACGCTTAACCGCTAGGCTACCTGCCTCTGATAACTTGAAATGTCTTGAGTCAATAAGTATTCAACCCCTTCGTTATGGCAAGACTAAATAAGTTCAGGAGTAAGAATGTGCTTAATAAACCACATAAGTTGCATGGACTCATTCTGTGTTCAATAATAGTGGTTAACATTTGTTATGACTATCCTGTATCTGTACCGCACACATACAATTATCTGTAAGGTCCCTCAATCGAGTAGTGAACAAGGCACTTAATTTCTGTGCCACAATATTACTTAACTTTTTGTTCAGAATACAAAGTGTTATGTTTGGGTCAAATCCAACACAACACATCACTGAGTTCCACTCTTCATGGTGGCTGCATCATTTTATGGGTATGCTTGTCATCGACAAGGACTAGGGAGTTTTTAAGGATAAAAATAAACGGAATACAGCTAAGCACAGTTAAAATCTTAGAGGAAAACCTGGTTCAGTCTGCTTTCCATCAGACACTGGGATACGAATTCACCTTTCAGCTGGACAATAACCCAAAACACAAGGCCAAACTGGAGTGGCTTACCAAGGCGAATTTTCCTGAGAGACGTAGTTACAATTTTGACTCAAATCAGAAAATCTATGGCAAAACATGAAAATGGCTTTCTAGCAATGATCAACAGCCAACTTGACAAAGCTTGAATAATTTCTTAAAGAATAATGAGCAAATATTGTGCAACCCAGGTGTGCAAAACTCTTAGAGACTTACCCAAAAAGGCTCACAGCTATAATCGTTGCCAAATGTGTTTCTAACATGTACTGTCCTTTGGGTGGTGAACAATTCTTGATACACACGGAAACTGCAGTGCTGCAGTTCTTGACACAAACCGGTGCGCCTGGCACCTACTACCATACCCCGTTGAAAGGCACTTACATTTTTTGTCTTGCCCATTCACCCTCTGAATGACACACATTCACAATCCATGTGTCAATTGTCTCAAGGCTTAAAAATCCTTCTTTAACCTGACTCCTCCCCTTCATCTACACTGATTGAAGTGGATTTAACAAGTGACATAAATAAGGGATCACCTGGTCAGTCTATTTCATGGAAAGAGCAGGATGTTTTGAATACTCAGTGTATATAAGCCTTAATAAATATAATAACTTTTAATTTGACACCCAATTTGACCTATGAACTATACATGTTGTTGCTCATGGGTCCTTTTGAATGGAAATTAAATCTCTCTCAGCAGACGGATCAGATGAAAACACTGTAAGAATCACAGCCAGGGTTACAGCCCCAGCTGGGCTGTCATTGCTTATATTTGACCTCTAGTTCTTTTTAGAGTGACACAATTATAATTTGAAAAACATATATAAATCTTTAAATCTTTTTGTTTGTACCTACCAAATCTCTTTCGATATCCACAACTGTCTAACGCCATGTATAGAGATATTGCTTTGACTGCATTCAAATACATGTTTGATAAGCCGTGTAATTGATATTTCACAGATGCTAAAAATGGAATTTTATTCATGTTTTTTTAACATTTTAAATCTCTTTTGATATGTGTGTTGTCTGTTTTTATTTCTAATAAACAACCATATGACTCCCACCTGGAATGGTTCCACAAACAAGGTCCTTCCTGTTACTTTTCAAAGGTAGAGGGATTCGTAGCTATAGGTCGAATGGGATTAGTTGAACCTTACAACACATACTACCAAAATGTTAGTGGTTAATTAAGACTACGCCCCCCCCCCCCCCCCCCCCCAACTACCTTTCCTATCTCCCTTCCTACCTCCTTTCTTCCTTCCTTCCTCTCTCTCCAACCTACCCCCTCTCCTCCTACCACCCTCTGTCATTCTCCTTCCTCTCCACCTATTCCGCCCTAGGGGTAAGTTGTAATATAAGTGTAATTAATCAGTGTTTGGGAAGTCGCAACGAGGTCTGCATTCTATTCATCAAATGACAGATGATGGTGTACATGTATTTTTTTTCCCCCAAAAAAATGAAAAGGGTGGAAAATTCAGGAGAAGAGAGGGGTGGGTGTAAGGATGAGGGCCAAGGGGGTGTAGAGATGGGGGGTGGGGGGGGCAGAGCAGTGGTGGGGGATCAAACAAATAGTTGCCTTTTTTACAGATTTCTTTTAACATTTTGTAGCTGGTTTGTGTGGAGTTGTCTCCATATGTTGGGCGGTTAATAGTCTATTTAAAGAGAACTACTTGTAACTCTGCTGGATCTGCTCTGTTCCTCTTCAACTAATTACACATGTTGTGAGGTTATAGGATGCCAGAAAGAAAAACAAAGTCTTCTTTAATCATCCTGGCTCCTTTGAACACTTTGAGCAACTGTGACCAACCAACAAACAATGTATCTCTTGGCCATTAACTACACTATAATTTTGGCCAACTAAACTTCAGTCCTAGAGAGTGTATTTAGCATGGGGGCCTGTGTTTAATGAAATTCTATGAGGGTGAGAGATGCACATGTTCCCCAAACCGAACAAGCAACTTGAAAGGTCTTTCTGGGCGGATGGGTTCGGGAAGAAGTCTGGTGTGTGTGTGTGTGTGTGTGTGTGATGCAGATTATATAATTATTGTTATTATTGAGAGAAGAGCAGGAAGGAACACCTGGTTCAGATATGTCTGGTTCAGGCAGTTGGGGAGGAGGACGCCCATAGCAGACCTGGGTTCAAATTATATTTGAAATCATTTAAAATACTTCAGCTGTGCTTGGTAGAGCTTGCCTGTCACAGTGGATCAAATATAAAAGTCTCAAAGCTGCAAACCCTGCCCACCTGCACACTCCAGACAGGCTAAAGCAAATAGTATTTGAACCCAGGTCTGGCCCATAGACTGCAGGTCCTGCTCTCTGTCTATCAGCTGCTGAGAGGCTGCACACTCCTTATCATTATGCCCTGTACTGGACAAAGGCACACAAAGCTCTTCTGCAGCCCAAATGTTGTCTGCATGGTGGTGCAGGTTGAGTGTCGCATATGTCAAATCAAACTTTATTGGTCACGTACACAGGTTTACAGATGTTATCGCAGGTGCAGCTAAATTATTTTGTTTCTAGCTCCAACATTGCAGTAATACCTTGAACATAATAAACAGCTCTCTATCCTCTGGATGTAAACCAAACTCACTAAAAGTGGCAGTAATAAAGACTCTCTTGAAAAAGCCAAACGTTGACCCAGAAAATATTAACTATCGGCCTATATTGAATCTCCCATTCCTCTCAAAATTAAAAAAAAGCTGTTGCACAGCAATTCACTGCCTTCCAGAAAACAAACAATGTATACGAAATGCTTCAGTCTGGTTTTAGACCCCTCATAGCACTGAGATTGTACCGCGTGAAGGTGGTAAATTACCTTTTAATGATGTCAGACCGAGGCTCTGCAGCTGTCCTCGTGCTCCTAGACCTTAGTGCTGTTTTTGATACCATCGATCACCACATTCTTTTGGAGTAATTTGAAACCCAAATTGGTCTACACGGACATGTTCTGGCCTGGTTTAGATCTTATCTGTCGGAAAGATATGTTTGTGTCTGTGGGTGGCTTGGTCCTCTGACAAATCGACTGTAAATTTTGGGGGCCTTCAAGGCTCAGTTTTAGGACCACTATTGTTTTCATTATATATTTTACCTCTTGGTGATGTCATTCAGAAACATAATGTTAATTTTTACTGCTATGTGGATGACACACAGCTGGACATTTCGATAAACCATGGTGAAGCCCTGAAATTGCCCTCCTTGGAAGCCTGTGTTTCAGACACAAGGAAGTGGATTGCAGAAAAATGTTCTACTTTTAAACTCGGACAAAACAGTGATGCTTGTTCTAGGTCCCAAGAAACAAAGAGATCTTCTATTGAATCTGACAATTAATCTTTGTGGTTGTCTAGTCGTCTCAAATAAAACTGTGAAGGACCTCTGCATTACTCTGGACCCTGATCTCTCTTTTGACGAACATATCAAGACTGTTTCAAGGACAGCTTTTTTCCATCTGTGTAACATTGCAAAAATCAGAAACTTTCTGTCCAAAAATGATGCGGAAAAATGTATCCATACTTTTGTTACTTCTAGATTAGATTACTGCAATGCTCTACTTTTCGGCTATCCGGATAAAGCACTAAATAAACTTCAGTTAGTGCTAAATACGGCTGCCATTATCTTAACTAGAACCAAAAAATATGATCATATTACTCCAGTGCTAGCCTCTCTACACTGGCTCCTGTTAAGGCAAGGGCTGATTTCAAGGTTTTACTGCTAACCTACAAAGCATTACATGGGCTTGCTCCTACCTATCTTTCTGATTTGGTCCTGCTGTACATACCTACACATACACTACGGTCACAAGACGGTCACCTTGGATTGTGCCGTGGGGGAGATCTTCGTGGGCTATACTCGGCCTTGTCTCAGGATGGTAAGTTGGTGGTTGAAGACATCCCTCTAGTGGTGTGGGGCTGTGCTTTGGCAAAGTGGGTGGGGCTATATCCTGCCTTTTTGGCCCTGTCCTGGGGTATCGTCGGACAGGGCCACAGTGTCTCCTTACCCCTCCTGTCTCAGCCTCCAGTATTTATGCTGCAGTAGTTTGTGTCAGGGGGCTAGGGTGGAGGGACCATTTCAGGTCTTAATTGATGTACACACAGAGGAACTTTAAGCTTTTGACTCTTCACTGCTGCCCTATCAATGTGGATGGGAGCGTGCTCTCTCTCTGCTGTCTCCTGTAGTCCACGTGCAGCTCCTTCATTTTGTTGACGCTAAGGGAGAGGTTATTTTCCTGGCACCACTCTGCCAGGGCTCTCACATCCTCCCTGTAGGCAGTCTCATTGTTTTTGGTAATCAGGCCTATCACTGTCACATGGGTGAATAGGGAGTACAGGAGGGGGCTGAGTATGCACCCATGTATGGCCCCCGTATTGAGAATCAGTGTGGCGGAGGTGTGGTTGCCTACCTTCACCACTTGGAGTCGGCCCGTCAGGAAGTGCAGGACCCAGTTGCACAGGAGGGTTCAGACCCAGGGCCATGAGCTTAGTGATGAGCATGGAGGCACTAGGGGGTTGAAGGCTGAGCTGTAGTTGATGAACAGCATTCTTACATAGGTATTCTTCTTGTCCAGGTGGAATAGGGCAGTGCAATGGCAATGATCTGAAATTGCAACTCAGCTTTGTCCCTGTACTGTTATTTTGCCTCTTTGATCACCTTGCCATGGTCTGTTTGTACAGGTCCATGTTCCCAGTCACCTTGCCATGGTCTGTTTGTACAGGTCCATGTTCTCGGTCACCTTGCCATGGTCTGTTTGTACAGGTCCATGTTGCCAGTCACCTTGTCGTGGTTAAATGTGGTGGTTCAAACTTTCACCTTTGCACTAATGCTATCTATCCACAGTTTTTGATCTGGATAAGTTGTAATCGTCACAGTGGGAACAACATCCTCTATGCACTTCCTGATGAACCAAGTCATAGTCACGTATACATCAATACTATTCTCAGAGGTGACTCGAAAAATGTCCCAGTCCGCCTGATCAATACCATCTTGAAGCAAAGATTCTGATTGGTCAGACCAAAGTTGAACAGTCTTTACCAAAGGAGCTTCCTGTTTTAAGTTTCTGCCTATACGTGGGGAGGAGTAGAATGGAGGTGGGATCTGATTTGCCAAAGGGAGGGCCTTACAGGAGGGCCTTACATCTGTCCCGGAAGAGAGAGTAGCAATGATCCAGGGTCCGTGTTGCGCGTGTAGCACAGGACAGTTGTTCATATTCCCTTTATTAAAGTCCCCAGCTACAATAAATGCTGATTCAGGATATGCGGTTTCCAGTTTGCACATAGTGAAGTGAAGTTCCTTGAGCCATTGTGGTGTTGGCTTGGGGGGGGGGGGGGGGGGGGGGGGGGATATACACAGCAGTGACGATGACTGAAATTATCTCGGGAGATAATGCGGTTGGCATTTGATGGTAAGGTATTTCAGATCAGGAGAACAAAAGTTACAGTTACAAAAGCTCGAGTTACATTAAACAGAGTATGTCACAGGCCCCGATGTCTCTCTGGAAGGAGATTCTTGCCCTGAGCTTGTCTACTTTATTGTCCAGGGACTGAACGTTAGTGAGTAATATACTCAGAAACAGTGGATGGGATGCACGCCTCCTGAGTCTGACTAGGCCCCACTCCTTCTACCTCTTCTCCGGCGTCAGGGTTTGGGTGCAGCCCCTGGGATGAATAGAGCTGCCTCGGGTAGTTCAAACAGGATTCCAATCAGGGAAGATGAATTTCTGCTCACATTTGTAGTGATTTCTTCCCGGCTATAGGTAATGACACCACCTGCCTGTTTTCTCTCTTTTAGCTCATTCAGTAGTATTGAGTCCTCTTTAAGTGGCTGACATGGGTCCCACCCCTACACCATGTAAATTAGTGGGTCCCACCCCTACACCATGTAAAGTAGTGGGTCCCACCCCTACACCATGTAAAGTAGTGGGTCCCACCCCTACACCATGTAAAGTAGTGGGTCCCACCCCTACACCATGTAAAGTAGTGGGTCCCTCCCTACACCATGTAAAGTAGTGGGTCCCTCCCTGCACCATGTAAAGTAGTGGGTCCCTCCCTGCACCATGTAAAGTAGTGGGTCCCTCCCTGCACCATGTAAAGTAGTGGGTCGCTCCCTGCACCATGTAAAGTAGTAGGTCCCTCCCTACACCATGTAAAGTAGTGGCTCCCTCCCTACACCATGTAAAGTAGTGGGTCCCTCCCTGCACCATGTAAAGTAGTAGGTCCCTCCCTACACCATGTAAAGTAGTGGGTCCCTCCCTGCACCATGTAAAGTAGTGGGTCCCTCCCTACACCATGTAAAGTAGTGGGTCCCTCCCTACACCATGTAAAGTAGTGGGTCCCTCCCTACACCATGTAAAGTAGTGGGTCCCTCCCTACACCATGTAAAGTAGTGGGTCCCTCCCTACACCATGTAAAGTAGTGGGTCCCTCCCTACACCATGTAAAGTAGTGGGTCCCTCCCTACACCATGTAAAGTAGTGGGTCCCTCCCTACACCATGTAAAGTAGTGGGTCCCTCCCTACACCATGTAAAGTAGTGGGTCCCTCCCTACACCATGTAAAGTAGTGGGTCCCTCCCTACACCATGTAAAGTAGTGGGTCCCTCCCTGCACCATGTAAAGTAGTAGGGCCCTCCCTGCACCATGTAAAGTAGTGGGTCCCTCCCTGCACCATGTAAAGTAGTAGGTCCCTCCCTACACCATGTAAAGTAGTGGGTCCCTCCCTACACCATGTAAAGTAGTGGGTCCCTCCCTACACCATGTAAAGTAGTGGGTCCCTCCCTACACCATGTAAAGTAGTGGGTCCCTCCCTGCACCATGTAAAGTAGTAGGTCCCTCCCTGCACCATGTAAAGTAGTGGGTCCCTCCCTGCACCATGTAAAGTAGTGGGTCCCTCCCTACACCATGTAAAGTAGTGGGTCCCTCCCTACACCATGTAAAGTAGTGGGTCCCTCCCTACACCATGTAAAGTAGTGGGTCCCTCCCTACACCATGTAAAGTAGTAGGTCCCTCCCTGCACCATGTAAAGTAGTGGGTCGCTCCCTGCACCATGTAAAGTAGTGGGTCCCTCCCTACACCATGTAAAGTAGTAGGTCCCTCCCTGCACCATGTAAAGTAGTGGGTCCCTCCCTGCACCATGTAAAGTAGTGGGTCCCTCCCTGCACCATGTAAAGTAGTGGGTCCCTCCCTGCACCATGTAAAGTAGTGGGTCCCTCCCTGCACCATGTAAAGTATTTTGAGATCCTGTTGATAAAGCACCAAATGCTCTTTCAATGACACAAACTGATAAATCTGGTGAATCCCGGTGAAAGCTATTATCCCTTATTGATGCTGCTTGTTAAATCCACTTCAGCCAGTGTAGATGAAGGGGAGAAGACCAGTTAACTTCTTTGAGATAGGGGGCGGTATTTTGACGTCCAGATTAAAAGCGTGCCCAAAGTAAACTGCCTGCTACTCAGGCCCAGAAGCTAGGATATGCATATAATTGGTTTGGATAGGGATAGAAAACACTCTGTGAGTATAACAGAACTGAAATGGCAGGCGGACCCCCCCCTGATGGCTGGCACTTTTATAATAGGGCGAAATTGTGCTCGATTGCAGTTCCTAGGGCTTCCACTAGATGTCAACAGTCTTTAGAAAGATTTCAGGCTGGTTTTTGGAAAAATGAGCCAGAAATGGTAGTTTTTCTAGGTGGCACCCATTTTGGCTGTAATGTTTCCAAGCTCGTTAATGAGAGCGCGTTCTTTTGTATTTTTCTCCGGTAAAGACAATAACGATTCTCTGTCTTAAATGTAATTGTTTATTTGGGTATTAGGGTACCTAAGTTTTTTGATTATAAACGTTGATTGACTTGTTTGGAAGTTTATTGGTAACGTTTGGGATTCATGTTGTATGCATTTTGATGGAGGGAAACTGGGTGGATTATTGACTGAAGCGCGCCAGCTAAACTGAGTTTTTATAGATATAAAGAAGGAGTTTATCGAACAAAAGCACCATTTGTAATGTAACTGGGACCTTTTGGAGTGCCAACCGAAGAAGATCTTCAAAGGTGAGGCACATATTATATCGCTATTTCTGACTTTCGTGACGCAACTCCATGGTTGAAAATGATTTGTTATGCATATGTGTGCTGGGCGCTGTCCTCAGATAATCGCATGGTTTGCTTTTTTGCTCCCATGGTAAGGACTGTTCAACTTTGATCTGCCTTTTTGACATCTGACACAGCGGCTGGATTAACAACAAGTTAAGCTTTATTTTGATGTATTGCACTTGTGATTTCATGAAAATATTTATAGTAATTTAATTTGAATTTGGCGCTCTGCAATTTCACCGGAAGTTGTCGAAATGGGACGCTTGCGTCCCACTGATCCGCAAGAAGTTAAAGAAAGATTTTTAAGCCTTGAGAGAATTGAGACATGGATTGTGTATGTGTGCCATTCCGGAAGCATTGGAGTTAACATGGGCCAGCATCCCTGTGGAACGTTTTCAACACCATGCCCCAACAAATTGAGGCTGTTCTGAGGGCAAAAGGAGGTGCAATTCAATATTAGGAAGGTGTTCCTAATGTTTTGTACACTCAGTGTATGAACATATTAATAATACGTTTTATTATGATCAGAACTATTTCAGTTGGAAGTGTAGGTTAACTTTACCAGTTGATCCAAGATGACCAAATAACCCCCTTTCCTCTCCTTTCTTCTCCTTTCCTCTCCTCTCCTTTCCTTTCCTCTCCTTTCTTCTCCTTTCCTTTCCTTTCCTCTCCTCTCATTTCCTCTCCTTTCCTTTCCTCTCCTCTCATTTCCTCTCCTTTACTTTCCTCTCCTTTCCTTTCTTCTCCTTTCCTTTCCTTTCCTCTCCTCTCATTTCCTCTCCTTTCCTTTCCTCTCCTTTCTTCTCCTCTCCTTTCCTCTCCTTTCTTCTCCTCTCCTTTCCTCTCCTCTCATTTCCTCTCCATTCCTTCTTGTCCTCCTCCCCCTCCCAACTCCAAAGAGTATGGTTAATATGTTATTAGTCCTGCCCGGCCGAGCCCCCTGTGTCCTCTATAACCCTATTATATTCAGAGAGCATTGTGACCGAGGCCTGACCCTCCGTCTTCCTCATGCTCAGCCAACAACTTGACTGCCCGTTCATCTGCCACGTGGGCTGCAGACAGTTATTGGCACCACATCACCACCACCATGCCAGCCCCTCTCACCCGAAACTGTGCATTTGAAGTTTTAAAGATGCAAGTTGACTCTTGAGGCCATTTGACACACGGGGAGAAGAGGGGAGGACATCAATCAGAAGGAAGGGAGTGCTGGAGTCTTCCCTCTCCCTGGCAGCCAGGCAGGCAGGCACCAAACCAGCATCCTGTAGTAACAGGAACAAAGGCCTGGCCTGTATATGGGGGCTGTAAAAGGCCATTGTGTAGGGAGGGAGGGAGGGTGGGTGTCGTAGAACTTGTAGCAGGCTTATTAGGAGGTGTTATGTCAACCCCCCCTAAACACACACACACACACACACACACACACCCCATGGCCTGTTCCAAAGGTGTGATACTGTGGTCAGGGGGCTTACAGCCTGCTGATTGGATACAGGTGTGGCGGGTGGTGAGGCCCTGTTGCAGGTGTGTGTGTGACCAGCCTCCTGCTGAGAGCAGGGTGTTAAACTCCAGGACGGCAGGCCCGGCAGCCCATTAGTACAAGCTCAAGGCACCGCTCCGACACTTCATTCCCCTGCTAAATGAGAGATTGGGGAGATCCCGCCTTCCTCTCTGTAGCAGTAAACATTTAGTTTAGTTAGTAGCCAGCTAGGACACTTCCTCCAGAAAATGTGTCTTTTAACACTTTGAAAATGCCTTTAGCAACATTCGTTTGACCCCAAATATTGTCAGGTTTTTGCTCCCTGTAAGTAAGATTAAGGGTGTGTTTTTAGCCCAACGTGTTAGACAAAGACACGGAAAGGAATCGAGTGGGGGGAAAAGAGTGTGTTGAAATATGGGAGAACCTGTTTAAGAGAGGAAGACTGTGTTGTATGACCTCGTGTGATGAATAGGTAATGTTTGGGTTGAAAGCACAGGGAAGTGAGTGATGAGGATGGTGGATACCTCATCTGATGGCTCCTCCTGTTCAGCCATGGTGGTCTAGTCTCCAGCCGCTCCCCCTCTTTCTGCTTCACTTCAAGCACAAACATCTGGAGGTGCAGGTCGGCGACTCGGGCAGGGAGAGGTGAGAGTTTGTGTGTGTGTGTGTGTTGATGGGGGGAGCGGGGTTTGGACTGGTTGAGGGCCTCATCAATACACATCCTGAGAGGGGGAGAGAAACAGGAAGATTTCACATAAATCACATCCTGTGAGGGGGAGAGAAACAGGCAGATTTCAAGACTTTCACATAAATCACATCCTGTGAGGGGGAGAGAAACGGGCAGATTTCAAGACGTTCACATAAATCATGCCTTGACGTCAATGGAAGATTTGAGCAAAAATGAAGTTGCACATGTTGATATCCAGTTAGGACTCAGGTCTTTGTTAATTTGATAGGTGAATAAATAAACCAATGCAAATTCTGCACCATTAAATGTAGTAACACGCGCACGGCAAGCGGTACCGGAGCGCCAAGTCGAGGTCCAAGAGGCTTCTTAACAGCTTCTACCCCCAAGCCATAAGACTCCTGAACAGCTAATCAATTGTCTACCCAGACAATTTGCATTGCCCCCCCCCCCTTCTTTTACACTGCTGCTTTTCTCTGTTTATTATCTATGCATAGGCTCTTTACCTTCATGTACATATTACCTCAGTTACCCTGACTAACCGGTACATTGACTCTGTACCGGTACCCCCTGTATATAGCCTCCACATTGACTCTGTACTGGTACCCCCTGTATATAGCCTCCACATTGACTCTGTACCAGAACCCCCTGTATATAGCCTCCACATTGACTCTGTACCGGTACCCCCTGCATATAGCCTCGCTATTGTTATTTACTGCTGCTCTTTAATTATTTGTTACTTTTATTTCTTATTTTTTTACCTAACATGTATTTTTCTTAAAACTGCGTTGTTGGTTAAGGGCTTGTAAGCATTTCACTGTAATACCTGTTGTATTCGGCACATGTGACAAAAACCATTTGATTTGAACTCACTCACACGCATCTAGCACTGCGATGCGGTCTGTACAGTATCACAACAGGCTGTGATCGGCAGTCCCATAGGGCGGCGCACAATTGGCCCTGCATCGTCCGGGTTAGGGGATGGTTTGGCCCTGTATTTTTAATTTGTAATTTTTATTTTACCTTTATTTAACTAGGCAAGTCAGTTAAGAACAAAATCTTATTTTCAATGACGGCCTAGGAACAGTGGGTTCAGGGGCAGAACGACAGATTTGTACCTTGTCAGCTCTGGGATTTGAACTTGCAACCTTCCAGTTACTAGTCCAACGCTCTAACCACTAGGCTACCCTGCCGCCCCGTATTGTCCGGGTTAGGGGAGGGTTTGGCCCTGCATTGTCCGGGTTAGGGGAGGGTTTGGCCCTGCATTGTCCGGGTTAGGGGAGGGTTTGGCCCTGCATTGTCCGGGCAAGGGGAGGGTTTGGCCCAGTATCGTCCGGGTTAGGGGACGGTTTGGCCCTGCATCGTCCGGGCTAGGGGAGGGTTTGGCCCTGCATCGTCCGGGCTAGGGGAGGGTTTGGCCCAGTATCGTCCGGGTTAGGGGAGGGTTTGGCCCTGCATCGTCCGGGCAAGGGGAGGGTTTGGCCCTGCATTGTCCGGGCAAGGGAAGGGTTTGGCCCAGTATCGTCCGGGCAAGGGGAGGGTTTGGCCCAGTATCGTCCGGGTTAGGGGAGGGTTTGGCCCTGCATCGTCCGGGCAAGGGGAGGGTTTGGCCCTGCATTGTCCGGGCAAGGGGAGGGTTTGGCCCAGTATCGTCCGGGTTAGGGGAGGGTTTGGCCCTGCATCGTCCGGGCTAGGGGAGGGTTTGGCCCTGCATCGTCCGGGCTAGGGGAGGGTTTGGCCCAGTATCGTCCGGGCTAGGGGAGGATTTGGCCCAGTATCGTCCGGGCTAGGGGAGGGTTTGGCCCTGCATCGTCCGGGCTAGGGGAGGGTTTGGCCCTGCATCGTCCGGGCTAGGGGAGGGTTTGGCCCTGCATCGTCCGGGCTAGGGGAGGGTTTGGCCCTGCATCGTCCGGGCTAGGGGAGGGTTTGGCCCTGCATCGTCCGGGCTAGGGGAGGGTTTGGCCCTGCATCGTCCAGGCTAGGGGAGGGTTTGGCCCAGTATCGTCCGGGCTAGGGGAGGGTTTGGCCGGGGGGAGCTTTACAAGTAGGCCGTCATTGTAAATAAGAATTTCTTCTTAATAACTGACTTGCCTAGTTAAATATAGGTGAAATAAATGAAATAAAAATTCAATTGAACTACTGTAGGCCTCACAGTAACAGGGCGTAACTGTGTTATAGTTTCCCAGACTTTGTCTTTTTCCCTAGTTGGGGTTCATTTTGTGGCATGTTTTCTCAGAGATGAGGGCTTCCTTTTCTTACATAGAATGATGGAAATGAGAAGATATCTGATATGCAAGGCTGCCAGTGCCAGCCATCTATACAGCCAGTCAGCTATCCAGTCAGCCATCTATACAGCCAGTCAGCCAGCTATCCAGTCAGCCAGCTATACAGCCAGGCAGCCAGTTATCCAGTCAGCCAGCTATTCAGCCAGCTATCCAGTCAGCCAGCTATACAGCCAGTCAGCCAGCTATCCAGTCAGTCAGCTATACACCCAGGCAGCTAGTTATCCAGTCAGCCAGTCAGCCAGTTATCCAGTCAGCCAGCTATATACCCAGCCAGCCAGCTATCCAGTCAGCCAGCTACAGTGGGGCAAAAAAGTATTTAGTCAGCCACCAAATGTGCAAGTTCTCCCACTTAAAAAGATGAGAGAGGCCTGTAATTTTCATCATAGGTACACTTCAACTATGACAGACAGACAAAATGTTTGTTATATACCCTTTGTTGGCAATGACAGAGGTCAAACATTTTCTGTAAGTCTTCACAAAGTTTTCACACACTGTTGCTGGTATTTTGGCCCATTCCTCCATGCAGATCTCCTCTAGAGCAGTGATGTTTTGGGGCTGTTGCTGGGCAACACAGACTTTCAACTCCCTCCAAAGATTTTCTATGGGGTTGAGATCTGGAGACTGTCTAGGTCACTCCAGGACCTTGAAATGCTTCTTACGAAGCCACTCCTTCGTTGCCCGGGCAGTGTGTTTGGGATCATTGTCATGCTGAAAGACCCAGCCACGTTTAATCTTCAATGCCCTTGCTGATGGAAGGAGGTTTTCACTCAAAAGCTCACGATACATGGCCCCATTCATTCTTTCCTTTACACGGATCAGTCGTCCTGGTCCCTTTGCAGGAAAACAGCCCCAAAGCATGATGTTTCCACCCCCATGCTTCACAGTAGGTATGGTGTTCTTTGGATGCAACTCAGCATCCTTTGTCCTCCAAACACGACGAGTTGAGTTTTTACCAAAAAGTTATATTTTGGTTTCATCTGACCATATGACATTCTCCCAATCTTCTTCTGGATCATCCAAATGCTCTCTAGCAAACTTCAGACGGGCCTGGACATGTAACTGGCTTAAGCAGGGGTACATGGCAAGCACTGCAGGATTTGAGTCCCTGGCAGCGTAGTGTGTTACTGATGGTAGGCTTTGTTACTTTGGTCCAAGCTCTCTGCAGGTCATTCACTAGGTCCCCCCGTGTGGTTCTGGGATTTTTGCTCACCGTTCTTGTGATCATTTTGACCCCACGGGGTGAGATCTTGCGTGGAGCCCCAGATCAAGGGAGATTATCAGTGGTCTTGTATGTCTTCCATTTCCTAATAATTGCTCCCACAGTTGATTTCTTCAAACCAAGCTGCTTACCTATTGCAGATTCAGTCTTCCCAGCCTGGTGCAGGTCTACAATTTTGTTTCTGGTGTCCTTTGACAGCTCTTTGGTCTTGGCCATAGTGGAGTTTGGAGTGTGACTGTTTGAGGTTGTGGACAGGTGTCTTTTATACTGATAAGAAGTTCAAACAGGTGCCGTTAATGCAGGTAACGAGTGGAGGACAGAGGAGCCTCTTAAAGAAGTTACAGGTCTGTGAGAGAGGTATTTTGGCCCAACTGTATATATCCAGCCAGCCAGCTATCCAGTCAAACAGCTATACACCCAGCCAACTATACACCCACCCAGCCAGCTATACACCCAGCCAGCTATACAGTCAGCCAGCTATCCAGTCAGCCAGCTATACACCCACCCAGCCAGCTATACACCCAGCCAGCTATAGTCAGCCAGCTATACAGTCAGCCAGCTACACACACAGCCAGCCAGCCAGCTATCCAGTCAGCCAGCTATACAGTCAGCCAGCTATCCATATAGGTTAAATAAATCAAATAAAAATTCAAATGAACTACCATAGGCCTCACAGTAACAGGGCTTAATGGTCTGTGTTATAGTTTCCCAGACTTTGTCTTTTTCCCTAGTTGGGGTTCATTTTGTGGCATCTGAGTGTTGGTAACGTGGTTGTGTTGTATTGATATGTATCACTGTCTGCCAGTTGTTCTTGTGGTCTTTCCATCCATCCATCCATCCCCCTCTCTATCTTTCTCTCTCTCTCTGCAGGGGCTCCAGGTTCAGTCAAGTTCTGACGAGAATGGTCGGAAGCTCGGGGTCACATTCCGAACAGACAGTGAGTCTTTCTCACAGCGAAGCCTTGACTAAAAGTTATCTCCACATTTAAACAATTATAGAATTGTTACTGTTTACTATTTAACATGGCCTTGCATGAAAACTGCTTTCCCTTTCCATTCCATCCTAAAGTTGCCACTTCTCAGAGTCCCATCCCTGACCAAACTTCTCCCAGTCCCCCCCCCCCCCCCCCCCCCCCCCCCCTCACCACCAAGTTAATTTCTCCAGAAGTCAAAGTTTTCTCTCTTGTAGCAAATCCAGATTTTCCCAGCAGTCGGCTGCTATTGTCCTTGACTGTCAGAGGGGAACAGCTTTTCTGAAAAGCGTCTCTCTGGTTTAGCATCACAATCGACTGCAGCTCAGAGCCAGGGGGTGTGTGTGATACAGACCGCTGCTCCTCTTCCTCTACCTGAGAGAGAAGAGAGGACATAGGGATCATTAACAAAAGAGATGGGAGAGGAGAGGAGAGGAGGGGAGGGGAGAGGAGAGGAGGAGAGGAGAGGGGAGGAGAGGAGAGGAGAGGAGAGGGGAGGGGAGGGGAGGGGAGGGGAGCGGAGGGGAGGGGAGGGGAGCGGAGGGGAGTGGAGCGGACAGCTCCTTGCATGGCTGCACATTCTCTTCCCCAGGCTTGGCTCAGAGAGAATCTCACCCACCCACCTGTCCATCAGTCCCACCCAGCCGTTCCCGTCCATCAGTCCCACCCAGCCATTCCCGTCCATCAGCCTTCACCCAGGGAGCCCTGTTCTGTTCTGACCTCTCCATTTTAACCATGCTCTCTGTTCTGACCTCTCCATCTTAACCATGCTCTCTGTTCTGACCTCTCCATCTTAACCATGCTCTCTGTTCTGACCTCTCCATCTTAACCATGCTCTCTGTTCTGAACTCTCCATCTTAACCATGCTCTCTGTTCTGACCTCTCCATCTTAACCATGCTCTCTGTTCTGAGCTCTCTGACCCATCCTCGTTCTTCTCTTCTCTCTCTGTTGTGATCTGTGGTGTGAGGTGGGTTATCTGTGTGGTAGATGAGGTTGGAAGGGCTTCTGCTTCTGCTAATAAAGGTTGTTTTGAAATTGAAAATAGTTTTTTATCTATGTCCATCAACCTTCTCTCCTCTCTGTCTTTTAACACAGTCTAATTGTGATACGTCCTCTCTCTTTTAACACAGTCTAATTGTGATACGTCCTCTCTGTCTTTTAACACAGTCTAATTGTGATACGTCCTCTCTGTCTTTTAACACAGTCTAATTGTGATACGTCCTCTCTGTTCTTCTCCGCCAGATTGCTCTGTGAACTGGAGCCCATTGGGGAAGCATGCCATCTATGAGGTGAACAATGTGACGTTCAGCCACCTCTCCTGTGACAGCCAGGCTGCTGTGGTGGTCCACTGGATGAGCAGCCCTCTAGGTACGTAACCAAGACGTCTACACCTGCACTGTCTATGGAATTAGAACATTCACCATGGTGAAATAAAGTAGATGCCCAGGACCTCTGGGTATGAGGTATGTACAGCTATGCTCACTGGCATACCTCACATGCCGTAAGGCATGAGATTAGCTATAAACCTGCACATTTTTCTCTTTGTTTTATGGGAAAATGTGTGGAATTGTATGAAGTTAGCTGTTTTCTAGAGTAGTTATGGACTGGAGATGAAAAAAGTCCCTCTGTGATTAGATATGAGCAGTCCTTCAGGGAGGGAAAAATGTCCCCATGCAAAAGTTAGTGGTAGGCCTACTGTTAAATTGTTTTCGATAGATCACATGACATTTCGGAGACACCATAACATTTCAAAACCTTGGTATGTGCACGTGTGTGTTTGCTTTCTACGCCTGGTGACACACAGGAGTGGTTTATGTTTATCTTCAGTATTTCAGGGCAGGCTGGGTTGAAGGGAGTAGAGTTTGTAGAGGAAAGAGGTTTGGGGACAGGAGAGGAGAGGAGAAGAGAGAAAAGGCTAATCTTCAAAGCCCTGTGTTGTCATGTTGGGCTTGTCCTGATCACAGACCCAGTTTACCTCCCCCAGCCCTTTGCTGTTGGTACTGATCACAGACCCAGGTTACCTCCCCCAGCCCTTTGTTGTTGGTACTGATCACAGACCCAGGTTACCTCCCCCAGCCCTTTGTTGTTGGTACTGATCACAGACCCAGGTTACCTCCCCCAGCCCTTTGCTGTTGGTACTGATCACAGACCCAGGTTACCTCCCCCAGCCCTTTGTTGTTGGTACTGATCACAGATCCAGGTTACCTCCCCCAGCCCTTTGCTGTTGGTACTGATCACAGACCCAGGTTACCTCCCCCAGCCCTTTGCTGTTGGTACTGATCACAGACCCAGGTTACCTCCCCCAGCCCTTTGTTGTTGGTACTGATCACAGACCCAGGTTACCTCCCCCAGCCCTTTGTTGTTGGTACTGATCACAGACTCAGGTTACCTCCCCCAGCCCTTTGTTGTTGGTACTGATCACAGACTCAGGTTACCTCCCCCAGCCCTTTGTTGTTGGTACTGATCACAGACCCAGGTTTTCTCCCCCAGCCCTTTGTTGTTGGTACTGATCACAGACCCAGGTTACCTCCCCCAGCCCTTTGCTGTTGGTACTGATCACAGACCCAGGTTTTCTCCCCCAGCCCTTTGTTGTTGGTACTGATCACAGACCCAGGTTACCTCCCCCAGCCCTTTGTTGTTGGTACTGATCACAGACTCAGGTTACCTCCCCCAGCCCTTTGTTGTTGGTACTGATCACAGACCCAGGTTTTCTCCCCCAGCCCTTTGTTGTTGGTACTGATCACAGACCCAGGTTACCTCCCCCAGCCCTTTGCTGTTGGTACTGATCACAGACCCAGGTTTTCTCCCCCAGCCCTTTGTTGTTGGTACTGATCACAGACCCAGGTTACCTCCCCCAGCCCTTTGTTGTTGGTACTGATCACAGACCCAGTTTACCTCCCCCAGCCCTTTGTTGTTGGTACTGATCACAGACCCAGTTTACCTCCCCCAGCCCTTTGTTGTTGGTACTGATCACAGACCCAGGTTACCTCCCCCAGCCCTTTGTTGTTGGTACTGATCACAGACCCAGGTTACCTCCCCCAGCCCTTTGTTGTTGGTACTGATCACAGACTCAGGTTACCTCCCCCAGCCCTGTGTTGTTGGTCCTGATCAAAGACCCAGGTTACCTCCCCCAGCCCTTTGTTGTTGGTACTGATCACAGACTCAGGTTACCTCCCCCAGCCCTGTGTTGTTGGTCCTGATCAAAGACCCAGGTTACTTCCCCAGCCCTGTGTTGTTGGTCCTGATCAAAGACCCAGGTTACCTCCCCCAGCCCTGTGTTGTTGGTCCTGATCAAAGACCCAGGTTACTTCCCCAGCAGGCCCCTGACAGGGAAGAGATCCATACCCTACACATCAAAGCTGTGATTTGTCTGTGAAAGAATGTGTGTGTGTTTGTCTTGACTGTCTCTGTTTGCACGCGATCTGTGCCTGTGTGACAGAGAGAGAGCAAGACTAAGAGAAAGGGAGGCCTCCTCTGCTTCCGTATGCTGAGGCGCTATTGAACTTGGTAACGCGAAGCCTTGGCTGATCCTCAGGACAATGCAGCTTGTTGTTCTCTGGGGGTTAATCCCTGGGACACTGCTCAGGTAGAGGGTTACACATTAATGGAGGAAAATAAAAGGATAAGAGAGAAGGAAAGGGGGGGAGAGAGGAGGGTGGGAGCTGAAGCTTCCGGCCCCAGGACAAAAACATGCCTGGAGACAGACAACCCAACCAGTTCGACAGCTCTTTCTTCCCACTTCTTTTTTTTCTCTCTGTCTCTCTGTGTGTGTGTTGACGGTGAGGCTGATGGTATCTGTGTGGAGGAGAGGAGGTGGTGTGTGTTACAGCCACCACAAAGAGGAGGCTCTTTCAGCTCCTCAGCTTGAACACACATACACGGAGCCTCCGCTCCCCACCGAGGTAACAGGAGCCACAGGGAATGTGTGTTTTCTGCCTCTGCTGTTGCCTCGGACTGATAAAGCAGAAACATAATTAACAGGGAGGTGCGCTGGCACACTTTGAAGGGCACGGGAATGCTCCCTTGGCACGCAGACACCCTCCCTCCTGTCCTCTGCAAACCTGGGTTCAAATGCTATTTCAAATCAATTTATAAGGTGTAGCTTTGCTTGCTTAAGCTTGCCTGTTGCTAGGAATCAATCGAGGAGTGCTTAAAGTGCAAATCCTGCCCACCTGGCACTCCAGACAGGCTAAGACACACCTGCTCGCTCACTCAGACACATCACTCTTTTCCTTCTCTTTGTTTTATGTCTCTGTGTCTTCCTGTTGTTAGTCTGGTGTTCTGTTTTTTTCATCTCTGTGTCTTCCTGTTGTTAGTCTGGTGTTCTGTTTTTTTCATCTCTGTGTCTTCCTGTTGTTAGTCTGGTGTTCTGTTTTTTTCATCTCTGTGTCTTCCTGTTGGTAGTCTGGTGTTCTGTTTTTTTCATCTCTGTGTCTTCCTGTTGGTAGTCTGGTGTTCTGTTTTTTTCATCTCTGTGTCTTCCTGTTGGTAGTCTGGTGTTCTGTTTTTTTCATCTCTGTGTCTTCCTGTTGTTAGTCTGGTGTTCTGTTTTTTTCATCTCTGTGTCTTCCTGTTGGTAGTCTGGTGTTCTGTTTTTTTTCATCTCTGTGTCTTCCTGTTGTTAGTCTGGTGTTCTGTTTTTTTCATCTCTGTGTCTTCCTGTTGTTAGTCTGGTGTTCTGTTTTTTTCATCTCTGTGTCTTCCTGTTGTTAGTCTGGTGTTCTGTTTTTTTCATCTCTGTGTCTTCCTGTTGTTAGTCTGGTGTTCTGTTTTTTTCATCTCTGTGTCTTCCTGTTGTTAGTCTGGTGTTCTGTTTTTTTCATCTCTGTCTTCCTGTTGGTAGTCTGGTGTTCTGTTTTTTTCATCTCTGTGTCTTCCTGTTGTTAGTCTGGTGTTCTGTTTTTTTCATCTCTGTGTCTTCCTGTTGGTAGTCTGGTGTTCTGTTTTTTTCATCTCTGTGTCTTCCTGTTGTTAGTCTGGTGTTCTGTTTTTTTCATCTCTGTGTCTTCCTGTTGGTAGTCTGGTGTTCTGTTTTTTTCATCTCTGTGTCTTCCTGTTGTTAGTCTGGTGTTCTGTTTTTTTCATCTCTGTGTCTTCCTGTTGTTAGTCTGGTGTTCTGTTTTTTTCATCTCTGTGTCTTCCTGTTGTTAGTCTGGTGTTCTGTTTTTTTCATCTCTGTGTCTTCCTGTTGGTAGTCTGGTGTTCTGTTTTTTTCATCTCTGTGTCTTCCTGTTGTTAGTCTGGTGTTCTGTTTTTTTCATCTCTGTGTCTTCCTGTTGGTAGTCTGGTGTTCTGTTTTTTTCATCTCTGTGTCTTCCTGTTGGTAGTCTGGTGTTCTGTTTTTTTCATCTCTGTGTCTTCCTGTTGGTAGTCTGGTGTTCTGTTTTTTTCATCTCTGTGTCTTCCTGTTGTTAGTCTGGTGTTCTGTTTTTTTCATCTCTGTGTCTTCCTGTTGGTAGTCTGGTGTTCTGTTTTTTTCATCTCTGTGTCTTCCTGTTGGTAGTCTGGTGTTCTGTTTTTTTCATCTCTGTGTCTTCCTGTTGGTAGTCTGGTGTTCTGTTTTTTTCATCTCTGTGTCTTCCTGTTGTTAGTCTGGTGTTCTGTTTTTTTCATCTCTGTGTCTTCCTGTTGTTAGTCTGGTGTTCTGTTTTTTTCATCTCTGTGTCTTCCTGTTGTTAGTCTGGTGTTCTGTTTTTTTCATCTCTGTGTCTTCCTGTTGGTAGTCTGGTGTTCTGTTTTTTTCATCTCTGTGTCTTCCTGTTGTTAGTCTGGTGTTCTGTTTTTTTCATCTCTGTGTCTTCCTGTTGGTAGTCTGGTGTTCTGTTTTTTTCATCTCTGTGTCTTCCTGTTGGTAGTCTGGTGTTCTGTTTTTTTCATCTCTGTGTCTTCCTGTTGGTAGTCTGGTGTTCTGTTTTTTTCATCTCTGTGTCTTCCTGTTGGTAGTCTGGTGTTCTGTTTTTTTCATCTCTGTGTCTTCCTGTTGTTAGTCTGGTGTTCTGTTTTTTTCATCTCTGTGTCTTCCTGTTGGTAGTCTGGTGTTCTGTTTTTTTCATCTCTGTGTCTTCCTGTTGGTAGTCTGGTGTTCTGTTTTTTTCATCTCTGTGTCTTCCTGTTGGTAGTCTGGTGTTCTGTTTTTTTCATCTCTGTGTCTTCCTGTTGTTAGTCTGGTGTTCTGTTTTTTTCATCTCTGTGTCTTCCTGTTGTTAGTCTGGTGTTCTGTTTTTTTCATCTCTGTGTCTTCCTGTTGTTAGTCTGGTGTTCTGTTTTTTTCATCTCTGTGTCTTCCTGTTGGTAGTCTGGTGTTCTGTTTTTTTCATCTCTGTGTCTTCCTGTTGTTAGTCTGGTGTTCTGTTTTTTTCATCTCTGTGTCTTCCTGTTGTTAGTCTGGTGTTCTGTTTTTTTCATCTCTGTGTCTTCCTGTTGTTAGTCTGGTGTTCTGTTTTTTTCATCTCTGTGTCTTCCTGTTGGTAGTCTGGTGTTCTGTTTTTTTCATCTCTGTGTCTTCCTGTTGGTAGTCTGGTGTTCTGTTTTTTTCATCTCTGTGTCTTCCTGTTGGTAGTCTGGTGTTCTGTTTTTTTCATCTCTGTGTCTTCCTGTTGTTAGTCTGGTGTTCTGTTTTTTTCATCTCTGTGTCTTCCTGTTGTTAGTCTGGTGTTCTGTTTTTTTCATCTCTGTGTCTTCCTGTTGTTAGTCTGGTGTTCTGTTTTTTTCATCTCTGTGTCTTCCTGTTGTTAGTCTGGTGTTCTGTTTTTTTCATCTCTGTGTCTTCCTGTTGTTAGTCTGGTGTTCTGTTTTTTTCATCTCTGTGTCTTCCTGTTGTTAGTCTGGTGTTCTGTTTTTTTCATCTCTGTGTCTTCCTGTTGGTAGTCTGGTGTTCTGTTTTTTTCATCTCTGTGTCTTCCTGTTGTTAGTCTGGTGTTCTGTTTTTTTTCATCTCTGTGTCTTCCTGTTGGTAGTGTGGTGTTCTGTTTTTTTCATCTCTGTGTCTTCCTGTTGTTAGTCTGGTGTTCTGTTTTTTTCATCTCTGTGTCTTCCTGTTGGTAGTCTGGTGTTCTGTTTTTTTCATCTCTGTGTCTTCCTGTTGTTAGTCTGGTGTTCTGTTTTTTTTCATCTCTGTGTCTTCCTGTTGTTAGTCTGGTGTTCTGTTTTTTTCATCTCTGTGTCTTCCTGTTGTTAGTCTGGTGTTCTGTTTTTTTCATCTCTGTGTCTTCCTGTTGTTAGTCTGGTGTTCTGTTTTTTTTCATCTCTGTGTCTTCCTGTTGTTAGTCTGGTGTTCTGTTTTTTTCATCTCTGTGTCTTCCTGTTGTTAGTCTGGTGTTCTGTTTTTTTCATCTCTGTGTCTTCCTGTTGTTAGTCTGGTGTTCTGTTTTTTTCATCTCTGTGTCTTCCTGTTGTTAGTCTGGTGTTCTGTTTTTTTCATCTCTGTGTCTTCCTGTTGTTAGTCTGGTGTTCTGTTTTTTTCATCTCTGTGTCTTCCTGTTGTTAGTCTGGTGTTCTGTTTTTTTCATCTCTGTGTCTTCCTGTTGTTAGTCTGGTGTTCTGTTTTTTTTCATCTCTGTGTCTTCCTGTTGTTAGTCTGGTGTTCTGTTTTTTTCATCTCTGTGTCTTCCTGTTGTTAGTCTGGTGTTCTGTTTTTTTCATCTCTGTGTCTTCCTGTTGTTAGTCTGGTGTTCTGTTTTTTTCATCTCTGTGTCTTCCTGTTGTTAGTCTGGTGTTCTGTTTTTTTCATCTCTGTGTCTTCCTGTTGGTAGTCTGGTGTTCTGTTTTTTTCATCTCTGTGTCTTCCTGTTGTTAGTCTGGTGTTCTGTTTTTTTTCATCTCTGTGTCTTCCTGTTGTTAGTCTGGTGTTCTGTTTTTTTCATCTCTGTGTCTTCCTGTTGTTAGTCTGGTGTTCTGTTTTTTTCATCTCTGTGTCTTCCTGTTGGTAGTCTGGTGTTCTGTTTTTTTCATCTCTGTGTCTTCCTGTTGTTAGTCTGGTGTTCTGTTTTTTTCATCTCTGTGTCTTCCTGTTGTTAGTCTGGTGTTCTGTTTTTTTCATCTCTGTGTCTTCCTGTTGTTAGTCTGGTGTTCTGTTTTTTTCATCTCTGTGTCTTCCTGTTGTTAGTCTGGTGTTCTGTTTTTTTCATCTCTGTGTCTTCCTGTTGTTAGTCTGGTGTTCTGTTTTTTTCATCTCTGTGTCTTCCTGTTGTTAGTCTGGTGTTCTGTTTTTTTCATCTCTGTGTCTTCCTGTTGTTAGTCTGGTGTTGTTCTGTTTTTTTCATCTCTGTGTCTTCCTGTTGTTAGTCTGGTCTGTTTTTTTTCATCTCTGTGTCTTCCTGTTGTTAGTCTGGTGTTCTGTTTTTTTCATCTCTGTGTCTTCCTGTTGTTAGTCTGGTGTTGTTCTGTTTTTTTCATCTCTGTGTCTTCCTGTTGTTAGTCTGGTGTTCTGTTTTTTTTCATCTCTGTGTCTTCCTGTTGTTAGTCTGGTGTTCTGTTTTTTTCATCTCTGTGTCTTCCTGTTGTTAGTCTGGTGTTCTGTTTTTTTCATCTCTGTGTCTTCCTGTTGTTAGTCTGGTGTTCTTTTTATTTTTCATCTCTGTGTCTTCCTGTTGTTAGTCTGGTGTTCTGTTTTTTTCATCTCTGTGTCTTCCTGTTGTTAGTCTGGTGTTCTGTTTTTTTCATCTCTGTGTCTTCCTGTTGTTAGTCTGGTGTTCTGTTTTTTTCATCTCTGTGTCTTCCTGTTGTTAGTCTGGTGTTCTGTTTTTTTCATCTCTGTGTCTTCCTGTTGTTAGTCTGGTGTTCTGTTTTTTTCATCTCTGTGTCTTCCTGTTGTTAGTCTGGTGTTCTGTTTTTTTCATCTCTGTGTCTTCCTGTTGTTAGTCTGGTGTTCTGTTTTTTTCATCTCTGTGTCTTCCTGTTGTTAGTCTGGTGTTGTTCTGTTTTTTTCATCTCTGTGTCTTCCTGTTGTTAGTCTGGTGTTGTTCTGTTTTTTTCATCTCTGTGTCTTCCTGTTGGTAGTCTGGTGTTCTGTTTTTTCATCTGTTTTTTTGTTTGTTTAGTTTCTACAATTGTAAAGCTACTTTGGGTCCTGTCAAAGTGATATATAAGTCACATATAGTATTAGTATTATTATTATTAAAACAAATGCTCAATGTATTTGAAAAATTGCAAATAGTATTTGAACCCATGTCAAGTACTCTGCCAGGGCACAGACGCTTTCTCCTGCTGGTTCATATTATGGTCTCTCATAAAAAGGAAGAAAAAAGGTCTCGAAATGTGTTTGATGCCTGCCCTGACCGTGTGTGTGTGTGTGTGTGTGTGTGTGTGTGTGTGTGTGTGTGTGTGTGTGTGTGTGTGTGTGTATTACTATTCTTGTGGGTTCCGGAAATCACTAAAAGTCCCCACAAGGATAGTAAAACAAGGACAATTCTACCAAGAGGGGATATTTCCCATATCCCCACGAGGACAAAAGCTATTTTAGGGTTATGCCTAGGGGTTAGGGTTAGTGTCACAATTAGTAGTTAGGATTAGTAGTTAGGGTTAATAGTTAGGGTTAGTAGTTAGGGTTATGCTTAGTAGTTAGGGTTAGTAGTTGGGGGTTAGTAGTTGGTGGTTAGGGGTTAGTAGTTGGGGTTAGGGGTTAGTAGTTAGGGTTAGTACTTAGGGTTAGTAGTTAGTAGTTGGGGTTAGTAGTTGGTGTTAGTAGTTGGGGTTAGGGGTTAGTAGTTAGGGGTTAGGGTTAGTAGTTGGGGTTAGTAGTTGGGGTTAGGGGTTAGAGGTTAGTAGTTGGGGTTAGTAGTTGGGGTTAGTAGTTAGTAGTTGGGGTTAGGGGTTAGTAGTTAGGGGTTAGTAGTTAGGGGTTAGGGTTAGTAGTTGGGGTTAGTAGTTGGGGTTAGTAGTTGGGGTTAGAGGTTAGTAGTTGGGGTTAGTAGTTGGGGTTAGTAGTTGGGGTTAGAGGTTAGTAGTTGGGGTTAGTAGTTGGGGTTAGTAGTTGGGGTTAGTAGTTGGGGTTAGTAGTTGGGGTTAGTAGTTGGGGTTAGTAGTAGGTAGGTAGTACAATGTGTGTATCTTTACATGGTTCTTCACTTTATTTGTGCTGTTATCAGGTTTTGGCCCAAATCCCTCATCAGTCAGGTCACACTAACCTGTACTACAGACAAGGAGGAGGAAGGTAGAATCCATCCTGTCTGACTAACCTGTACTACAGACAAGGAGGAGGAATGTAGAATCCATCCTGTCTGACTAACCTGTACTACAGACAAGGAGGAGGAATGTAGAATCCATCCTGTCTGACTAACCTGTACTACAGACAAGGAGGAGGAAGGTAGAATCCATCCTGTCTGACTGACCTGTACTACAGACAAGGAGGAGGAATGTAGAATCCATCCTGTCTGACTAACCTGTACTACAGACAAGGAGGAGGAATGTAGAATCCATCCTGTCTGACTAACCTGTACTACAGACAAGGAGGAGGAATGTAGAATCCATCCTGTCTGACTAACCTGTACTACAGACAAAGAGGAGGAATGTAGAATCCATCCTGTCTGACTAACCTGTACTACAGACAAGGAGGAGGAATGTAGAATCCATCCTGTCTGACTAACCTGTACTACAGACAAGGAGGAGGAATGTAGAATCCATCCTGTCTGACTGACCTGTACTACAGACAAGGAGGAGGAAGGTAGAATCCATCCTGTCTGACTAACCTGTACTACAGACAAGGAGGAGGAATGTAGAATCCATACTGTCACACTAACCTGTACTACAGACAAGGAGGAGGAATGTAGAATCCATCCTGTCTGACTAACCTGTACTACAGACAAGGAGGAGGAATGTAGAATCCATCCTGTCTGACTAACCTGTACTACAGACAAGGAGGAGGAATGTAGAATCAATCCTGTCTGACTAACCTGTACTACAGACAAGGAGGAGGAAGGTAGAATCCATCCTGTCTGACTAACCTGTACTACAGACAAGGAGGAGGAATGTAGAATCAATCCTGTCTGACTAACCTGTACTACAGACAAGGAGGAGGAATGTAGAATCCATCCTGTCTGACTAACCTGTACTACAGACAAGGAGGAGGAATGTAGAATACATCCTGTCTGACTAACCTGTACTACAGACAAGGAGGAGGAAGGTAGAATCCATCCTGTCTGACTAACCTGTACTACAGACAAGGAGGAGGAATGTAGAATCCATCCTGTCTGACTAACCTGTACTACAGACAAGGAGGAGGAATGTAGAATCCATCCTGTCTGACTGTGCCCAGCCTCTACACTATGAGTTCCATCCTGTCTGACTGTGCCCAGTCCCTACACTATGAGTTCCATCCTGTCTGACTGTGCCCAGTCCCTACACTATGAGTTCCATCCTGTCTGACTGTGCCCAGCCGCTACACTATGAATTCCATCCTGTCTGACTGTGCCCAGCCCCTACAGCATGAGTTCCATCCTGTCTGACTGTGCCCAGCCCCTACACTATGAGTTCCATCCTGTCTGACTGTGCCCAGTCCCTACACTATGAGTTCCATCCTGTCTGACTGTGCCCAGTCCCTACACTATGAGTTCCATCCTGTCTGACTGTGCCCAGCCGCTACACTATGAATTCCATCCTGTCTGACTGTGCCCAGCCCCTACAGCATGAGTTCCATCCTGTCTGACTGTGCCCAGTCCCTACACTATGAGTTCCATCCTGTCTGACTGTGCCCATCCCCTACACTATGAGTTCCATCCTGTCTGACTGTGCCCAGTCCCTACACTATGAGTTCCATCCTGTCTGACTGTGCCCAGCCCCTACACTGTGAGTTCCATCCTGTCTGACTGTGCCCAGTCCCTACACTATGAGTTCCATCCTGTCTGACTGTGCCCAGTCCCTACACTATGAGTTCCATCCTGTCTGACTGTGCCCATCCCCTACACTATGAGTTCCATCCTGTCTGACTGTGCCCAGCCCCTACGCTGTGAGTTCCATCCTGTCTGACTGTGCCCAGTCCCTACACTATGAGTTCCATCCTGTCTGACTGTGCCCATCCCCTACAGCATGAGTTCCATCCTGTCTGACTGTGCTCAGCCCCTACACTATGAGTTCCATCCTGTCTGACTGTGCCCAGCCCCTACAGCATGAGTTCCAGGTCTTACCCTCTGGCTCCCTGTTTAGATTCCCCACTGTTTAGACTAACAGGTGCAAGCACTCCTTCACCACTATGGCCATTGCCATTTTAAATACAGGGAAGAGAAGGAAGAAGGCTAGGAATGATGATGTTGAGGAGAACGATGGTAATGTTTTTGATGTTGATGCTGATGATGTTTTTTGTTTTTGTCAGCACATTGTTGATATGTTGTTGACAAGATACAGAGAACTTGACTTATTAGACAACTATGGCTTGCTTAGTGCTGCCTCTAAAGTGGACTACTAGTAGGCTTACTGTGTATAGTAGTATTGATGGCTGTCAGCCCTAGGACTTGATGGAGTAGCTCATTGTATTCCACTAGGACTTGATGGACAAGCTCATTGTATTCCACTAGGACTTGATGGACAAGCTCATTGTATTCACTAGGACTTGATGGACTAGCGCATTGTATTCCACTAGGACTTGATGGACTAGCTCATTGTATTCACTAGGACTTGATGGACTAGCTCATTGTATTCCACTAGGACTTGGACTAGCTCATTGTATTCCACTAGGACTTGATGGACTAGCACATTGTATTCACTAGGACTTTATGGACTAGCTCATTGTATTCACTAGGACTTTATGGACTAGCTCATTGTATTCACTAGGACTTTATGGACTAGCTCATTGTATTCACTAGGACTTTATGGACTAGCTCATTGTATTCACTAGGACTTTATGGACTAGCTTATTGTATTCACTAGGACTTTATGGACTAGCTCATTGTATTCACTAGGACTTTATGGACTAGCTTATTGTATTCACTAGGACTTTATGGACTAGCTTATTGTATTCACTAGGACTTTATGGACTAGCTTATTGTATTCACTAGGACTTTATGGACTAGCTTATTGTATTCACTAGGACTTTATGGACTAGCTTATTGTATTCACTAGGACTTTATGGACTAGCTTATTGTATTCACTAGGACTTTATGGACTAGCTTATTGTATTCACTAGGACTTTATGGACTAGCTCATTGTATTCACTAGGACTTTATGGACTAGCTCATTGTATTCACTAGGACTTGGACTAGCTTATTGTATTCACTAGGACTTGGACTAGCTTATTGTATTCACTAGGACTTGGACTAGCTTATTGTATTCACTAGGACTTTATGGACTAGCTTATTGTATTCACTAGGACGTTATGGACTAGCTCATTGTATTCACTAGGACTTGGACTAGCTTATTGTATTCACTAGGACTTGGACTAGCTTATTGTATTCACTAGGACTTGATGGACTAGCACATTGTATTCACTAGGACTTGGACTAGCTTATTGTATTCACTAGGACTTTATGGACTAGCTTATTGTATTCACTAGGACTTTATGGACTAGCTTATTGTATTCACTAGGACTTTATGGACTAGCTCATTGTATTCACTAGGACTTTATGGACTAGCTCATTGTATTCACTAGGACTTTATGGACTAGCTCATTGTATTCACTAGGACTTGGACTAGCTTATTGTATTCACTAGGACTTGGACTAGCTTATTGTATTCCACTAGGACTTTATGGACTAGCTCATTGTATTCACTAGGACTTGGACTAGCTTATTGTATTCACTAGGACTTGGACTAGCTTATTGTATTCACTAGGACTTGGACTAGCTTATTGTATTCACTAGGACTTTATGGACTAGCTTATTGTATTCACTAGGACTTTATGGACTAGCTTATTGTATTCACTAGGACGTTATGGACTAGCTCATTGTATTCACTAGGACGTTATGGACTAGCTCATTGTATTCACTAGGACTTTATGGACTAGCTCATTGTATTCACTAGGACTTGGACTAGCTCATTGTATTCACTAGGACTTTATGGACTAGCTCATTGTATTCACTAGGACTTTATGGACTAGCTTATTGTATTCACTAGGACTTTATGGACTAGCTCATTGTATTCACTAGGACTTGGACTAGCTCATTGTATTCACTAGGACTTTATGGACTAGCTTATTGTATTCACTAGGACTTTATGGACTAGCTCATTGTATTCACTAGGACTTTATGGACTAGCTCATTGTATTCACTAGGACTTTATGGACTAGCTCATTGTATTCACTAGGACTATATGGACTAGCTCATTGTATTCACTAGGACTTTATGGACTAGCTCATTGTATTCACTAGGACTATATGGACTAGCTCATTGTATTCACTAGGACTTTATGGACTAGCTCATTGTATTCACTAGGACTATATGGACTAGCTCATTGTATTCACTAGGACTTTATGGACTAGCTCATTGTATTCACTAGGACTATATGGACTAGCTCATTGTATTCACTAGGACTTTATGGACTAGCTCATTGTATTCACTAGGACTATATGGACTAGCTCATTGTATTCACTAGGACTTTATGGACTAGCTCATTGTATTCACTAGGACTTGGACTAGCTCATTGTATTCACTAGGACTGTGTGTTGTTGTGATCTATGTGTATTTTATGTGTTGTTTTTATGCTCCTTTCCTGCGAAACCAATTGCTCTCTGGGTCAAATAAAGTTGAACTCGTTGTTGTGTCCAGGTATTGAAGGTTTATATCATTGTGTCCAGGTATTGAAGGTTTATATCATTGTGTCTAGGTATTGAAGGTTTATATCATTGTGTCCAGGTATTGAAGGTTTATATCATTGTGTCCAGGTATTGAAGGTTTATATCATTGTGTCCAGGTATTGAAGGGTTATATCATTGTGTCTAGGTATTGAAGGTTTATATCATTGTGTCCAGGTATTGAAGGTTTATATCATTGTGTCCAGGTATTGAAGGTTTATATCATTGTGTCTAGGTATTGAAGGTTTATATCATTGTGTCTAGGTATTGAAGGGTTATATCATTGTGTCCAGGTATTGAAGGTTTATATCATTGTGTCTAGGTATTGAAGGGTTATATCATTGTGTCTAGGTATAGAGCATGTGAAGGGCTTCAGAGTTTACCTGGAGGACAAGGACCCAGAGGGAAAGCTGTGTCAGCACATGATCCTCAAAGACCCACGACAGCTCAACTTTTCTTACAGCAATGTGGTAAGTCACAGCACAGACTCAGCCAACAGGGTTTATTTTCCTTCGTGCACCTGGAAGGTGTGTGAACTAGCTTGGTATAATATAACATGCATAATAACTCAAGCTCAACTTTCCAAGTAATGTAAGTAAGTATTTGGTTGCTGAAGCCCTTACAAGACTTGATGACCGAAACACATCCATTTTGACTGCTGATAATAAATCAAAGGAATCATTTATTTTGTAAGTGCTGGCTGACCTGAAGTATACCTTCACCTTGTTATTTCCTGATAGATGATGAACTCTCAGCCCTTCCCTGGCCTGGCCTTTGAGACGGACTACATGATCCGGATAGTTCCTTTCCCCACCTTCATGAATGACAGCTTCTTCCCTCCATCCTTCCTGCGCACCAACTGTAAGAGAAACACTCCTCGAGCTGCCGGCCCTATTTGTAGACCATAAACACAGTTTAATCACTACAGGCAACTTTAAGTGGAATCAGACAGTGCCAGTGGTTTTACCTGGCCACACGATCACTACTGAGGAAAATCTTCAGGCCCTCATTTTGGAAAAACTCCTAGCCCTAAGTGATGATCTTGTGAATTGGTAAAGTCCTGTAACTGTCGTGTAACTGTCGTGTAACTGTAGTGTAACTGTCGTGTAACTGTAGTGTAACTGTCGTGTAACTAGTGCAACTGTCGTGTAACTAGTGCAACTGTCGTGTAACTAGTGCAACTGTCGTGTAACTAGTGCAACTGTCGTGTAACTAGTGCAACTGTCGTGTAACTAGTGCAACTGTCGTGTAACTAGTGCAACTGTCGTGTAACTGTCGTGTAACTGTCGTGTAACTGTTGTGTAACATTCGTGTTATTGTCGTGCAACATTCGTGTTATTGTCGTGCAACAGTCATGTAACTAGTGCAACAGTCGTGTAACTGTAGTGTAACTGTTGGTGAAGACTCCCGTTGTAATTGTGTGTTTGTTCTCAGCCTGTGAAGTGCTTCTGGGACCCGACAACCTCGTCTGCAAACCATGTGAGTCCCCGTTGTACATCTACTTGCTCTTGTACCTACCTGTGTGATGCTGTAATCATGCTATTAACAACACTTTATTAACACATCAACAACATAGTATTGACATGTTTTACATAGTAAATAGCCTACTAATGTCCTTATAATTGCATAGTAATGGAGTTGAGTGTAAGGCATTGTGATTAATTGCAATGATATAGACATTCCTCTATTTTCTCATATACATACCTTTCTTTCTGTCTGGTGGTTGTGATCAGTCTGGAAGCCCAAGACCCTCAACATCTCTCAGCGGGGCACCAACCTCCATGTTGTCTTTGACCACGCCCCCTCCACCTTCGGCTTCACCGTTTACTACCTGTACTACAAACTACGACAGGAGGGACCCTTCAGGCTCAAACGCTGCAAACCGGTAAGGAAGGAAATTATGTTATAAGTATGCTCCAGAGCCTCAAAATTTTCCTGGTTAGATCGTGTGGTAGGAAAATCTCAGGGCCTTTCTTATAAGCAGTGATAATTAAGCAATGATGAGCTGCAACTTAGCCTGCATTTATCAAGCTCATCAGAGTAGAAGTGCCGATGATCTAGGATCAGTTTTGCCTTATGCCTACCCTAAAAAACATTTGTATATTTTACAATTTTAACCTTTATTTAACTAGGCAAGTCAGTTTAAGAACAAATTCTTATTTACAAGGACGGCCTACCCCGGCCAAAGCCGGACGACGCTGGGCCGATTGTGCGCCGCCCTATGGTACTCCCAATCACGGCCGGATGTGATACAACCTGCATACAGGAAATGGAAATGGGAGGACCTGGTCATAGATCAGCACTCCTAGTCTAAGACTCTTTTTATGAATACTGCTCCTAATGTGTTTCCCAGACACTGAGGAGGATGTAGTATGAATACTGCTCCTAATGTGTTTCCCAGACACTGAGGAGGATGTAGTATGGATACGGTGTGTTGACGTGTCTTCTGCCTTGGGCTCCTCTACCAGGCCTCTGCCTGCTGGGCCTTTCTCTCTCTCTCTCTCTCTCTGTCTCTCTCTCTGACAATCTATGGCCTCCTGAGAGACATCCGTGGACTTATCATACTTTCCTCTCTCTCTCTCTCTCGCTCTCTCTTTCACGCTCTGTTGCTCTCTCGCTCTCTCTTTCGCGCTCTGTTGCTCTCTCTCTCTCTCTCTCTCTCTCTCTCTCTATTTCTCTGTCTTTCTCTCTTTATTTTTCTTTCTCTCTGTCAGTGACACGAAGAACAACTCTGAGGCAGACCTGTATTCTAATAGCATTTGACATTTATTTCAAATACTTTGAGCATATGCTTTAACCTGTTGGAGTGCCAGGTCTGGTCAGAGCCACTCTGACGTCCTGAAGACTTTCCCAGCAGCAGAACAGATTGTCATTACCCAAGGCTGGAGGAGAGCTGGAGGAGAGCTGGAGGAGAGCTGGAGGAGAGTAGAGGCTTTCTCTCTCATGTTGACATAACGTGTTGCATTGTTTTAGTTGGAGAGAGAAAGATAAAAACCTATAATCTCCCCCCTTCCTCTTCCAGTCAAGTCCTCTCTCAGCCCTACAGTTGTTCTGCCTGTGAACAATGACGAAAGCAGAAAAGCCAAAGCCCCCCCCCCCCCCCCCCCCCCCAGCTAGTTCTATCAAGTCCCTTCTCTCACTGTGGTTTGAAACAGGATCTGCTTATATCATCAACAATGGGTTTATTTGGACATGAGGTGGAAAGAAACTATCTTTATGTCAGTATTCTAAAGCCCTAGTCATAGATGCAGAAAACTCCTCAGCTATGTACCAAATTCAACGTGAAGATATTATCACCGCAGAAACAGCATTGATTTAGTCGGTAACATGTACACACATCCCTTCAGGAGGAACATTCAGCTGCTGTTGAAAATGGTTGATCATTGATAATCATGCACGTCTTTACTCTCTTTTTGTACAGGAGTTAAACCTGCCCAAAACAACATGTGTTCTTCAAGATGTGATACCAGGAACCTATGCGATTGAGGTAAGGATTCTGACCTCACACTACTGCAGGATTCTCTCCTGGTTGTGACTATGGTATGTTATGATTATTATACAATCACACTTAAGAAAGCTTATGGATATACTATTCTAAACCATAAAGAAACCCTGCAGCTCATATTTACCGACATCTTTTGTCCTGCAGCTGCGAGATGACACCAACACCACCAGGAGACAGGCCCAGTACCACGTGAGCCAAGGTGAGCTACCTTGCCTCTGGACTGACACACTAGATACCATCATAGCCTCACACTTCTCTGTGGACCAATAACTTTTTACTAGACTCTCATTACATTACATAAGCACGGATGACATAAGCACGGATGACGTGCTTCTACACCTGCATTGCTCGCTGTTTGGGGTTTTAAGCTGGGTTTATGTACAGCACTTTGTGACATCAGCTGATGTAAGAAGGGCTTTATAAATAAATGTGATTGATTGATGACTGGAGGACATTATTATCACCTAAGAGTGTTCTCTTAAAGTATTCAAGTCTTGTGTACACTTTGTAGAATTAAAAACAAGCACTAAGTGGAATTGATGAGATGTATTCTAATGTATTTATTCTAATTTCTACCATAATGTCCAGCCCACTCCCCGTGGGCAGGTCCTATCGGATTCATGAGATGTATTCTAATTTGTTTATTCTAATGTCTACCATAATGTCCAGCCCACTCCCCGTGGACAGGTCCTATCGGATTCATGAGATGTATTCTAATTTGTTTATTCTAATTTCTACCATAATGTCCAGCCCACTCCCCGTGGGCAGGTCCTATCGGATTCATGAGATGTATTCTAATTTGTTTATTCTAATTTCTACCATAATGTCCAGCCCACTCCCCGTGGGCAGGTCCTATCGGATTCATGAGATGTATTCGAATTTGTTTATTCTAATTTCTACCATAATGTCCAGCCCACTCCCCGTGGGCAGGTCCTATCGGATTCATGAGATGTATTCTAATTTGTTTATTCTAATTTCTACCATAATGTCCAGCCCACTCCCCGTGGGCAGGTCCTATCAGATTCATGAGATGTATTCTAATTTGTTTATTCTAATTTCTACCATAATGTCCAGCCCACTCCCCGTGGGCAGGTCCTATCAGAGCCATGGCCATCACTGTTCCTCTGGTCATCATTTCTGCCTTTGCTACACTCTTCACCGTCATGTGCCGCAAGAAACAACAAGGTATGTTCCTTTTATCATTGTTTTCATATTACTGCACTCCATTTTACATTCAGTCTCCATTCTGTCTGTTTACCGAGTCTAACTTTTAAAGTATTCCAACATGTACTTACATTATGAGACGTTTAGTAGATTAGGCCAGTGCTGCTGTGTCAATGCATTTCCTTTCACCCTTTTAATATGGAATTAACATTTTATTAATATGCCATCCATCTATCCATCCATCTATCTATCTATCTAGAGAACATCTACTCCCATCTGGACGAGGAGAGCTCTGAGTCATCGTCTCACACCACAGCTCTGAATGCAGACAGGCCCTGGCCCCGGACCAAGGTGTTTGTCTGCTACTCCACTAAGGACTGCCCCAAACACCTCGCTGTCATACAGAGCTTCGCCTTCTTCCTCCAGGACTTCTGTGGCTGTGAGGTAGGCACTAAGCTTCAGAAATAATGCTCATTGGAGCACAAACCCCCTTATCTAGATGATAGCTCATTAGTTTAGCTCTATTAAGGGTTAACTGAGGGTTGGCTCAGGCCTGGGAATTGAATGTGAACAGACTACATGGCAGAAGCTTGAAAGTCTGGAATGTGGGTTGTGTGCCACCTGCTGGCTAGTAGGCGAATTACTACTAGTAGAAGAGGAATACCTCAGTACATACTCAAGAATAGTTTAGTATTCTGTAGTAATAATCCATAATAATGATAATAATATGAATATGCAATCGTTGCCTGACTATTGCTGTCTGTGGTTGAATTATTCCTAGAGGTGATGTTATAACACCTGTTTTAACACCTCGTACCTCTTTGATCCTCTGTATTATGTCTTAGGTGACTCTGGACCTATGGGAGCACCTGCAGATCTGTAAGGAGGGCCAGATGTCCTGGCTGAGCCGGCAGATAGATGAGGCTCACTACATCATCACTGTCTGCTCCAAGGGCCTTAAGTACTACGTAGAGAAGAAAAACCGCAGAGGGAAATCACCAGCCAGAACTTGCCCTGGAGGTGTTTGACTGATTTATTTAACTTATTTGACAGTTGAACAAAAAATAATATACAGCTGGTTCATACATTTCATTGCAAGTTGTGGTTGTTTTAGGGAAAGGGCATACCTAGTCGGTTGCTCAACTGAATGCATTCAACCGAAATGTGTGTTCTGCATTTAACCCAACCCCTCTGAATCAGAGAGGTGCGGGAGGATGCCTTGTGCCACGTCATCGGCGCCCAGGGAGCAGTTGTTGTTGCGGGTTAGCTACCTTTCTCAAAAGTGTTCACCTTGCAGGCTCAGGGATTCGCTCTTAACCGCTAGGCTACCTGGCTCTACCTGTTTTACCTACCTCAGTTAAATGCCCTGAATGTAAATCGCTCTGGATCAGTGTTGGGGAATGTTACTTTCATGGAAAGTAACTTGTTACATTACTTTTGCATTACCAAACACAAAAAACCCTCTGAAGATACCTTGCGCGTGTTGGTCATTCATTTTTATGCCCAGTAGAGGGCGCACACCACCTTCTTATCAACTGTGCATAACCTGATCACCTAACTAAGGTGTTATTATTACCAGGCAGTAATTGGGGCACTCACCTGAACCCGATGATCCTGTGTTTGCGTGTGAATCCTGCAAGTATCGTCAGTCAAGTAACATCTGTACTTTTCTTCTACCAATTCAAAGTAATGTGAATACTTCCACAATTAAGGCTATTGTCTCTGCCATCTCGCTAGCTATCTACCAGCTACCATGCCAGCTACCATGCCAGCTACCATTCCAGCTACCCGCCACAATGTTCATGCTGTAACAGGAGGGTGGAACGAATGTAGCCTAGGAGGGAGGGATTTTCATTTTTAATTTTCGTCAACAGAAAAAGGGAAATAATATTGTAAAAGTAACTAAGTAACTGATTTCTTAAATTGACAAACTAATGTATTAGGTTACTCATTACCACAAAAAAAGTAATCTGAATACTCTAATGGGTTATATGTATTGCATTACTCCCAACAATGCTCCGGATAAGAACTTCTGCTAAATTACCAAAATGTAAGGATACCACAAAGACACTGACTTATGTCCATTGGGTTTGTTTTGGAGCAGGTGGTGGAGCAGCAGCAGCGGCAGCAGCGAATGGAGCAGAGCTCTTCATCGTTGCCGTGGCAATGATCGCAGAGAAGCTTCGCGAGGGGTGCCAGAAAGACCAGGACCTGTCTCGTTTCATGGCCATCTACTTTGACTACTCCCACGAGAGCGATGTCCCCACCATGCTGAGCCTGGCTCCCAAGTTTAAGCTCATGGATCAGCTCCCTCAGATGTTCAGCCTCCTCCACTCTCGACAGCTCAGTTTACCAGAGCGCGAACCGCAGCCTCTCAACATCAGCAAGAGGAACTACTTCCGGAGCAAGTCGGGGCGGTCTCTATACGTAGCCATCTGTAACATGCACCAGCACATTTCTCTGGAGCCTGATTGGTTCGAGAGGCAGCTGATGCCTGCCCCCCCAGCCCCGCCTCCGAAGCAGCGTGACGCCGCCAGAACGTCTTCGTCATCATCACCTCACATGGAGAAGTTTGACTCTGGGCTGGTGCTCAATGAGGTTCTGTTTAAGTTGCCATCAGAAAGTGAGGGTACTCTGAAGAGGAATGTGCTGCTCACGTCTCTCCCACCCAACCTCAGTCTGGCCCACTGCTCCCTGGACAGACCTGTGGGGCCTGGGCCTGGCTCCAGCCTCTCTCAGGGGGAGATCGGGGGGCTGTCGGGGGCCTCATCTGGTCTGGGTCCTCTGGGTCTGGGGTCTCTGAGGCCTGTGGTCCCTCCTCAGGCTGGGGATGGCTCGGCCAGTCCTCCAGAGATGCCCAGGGACTCGGGGATCTATGATTCGTCAGTGCCTTCCTCTGAGCTGTCCATCCCCCTCATGGAGGGCCTGTCACCTGACCAGGCTGACTCCTCCTCTCTGGCCGAAAGCGAATCATCTTCTTCCGGACTGGGTAAGAGACCAATGACTAAAAATGCCTAAAAGGATGTTGTATGACATTTTCACATACAAATAGTCATGAAACATATCTTCCATATGTGGTCATGAATCATGAATCAGATTGTGAATGAGTCGGATTTAAAGCCCATTGCCTAAAAATGCCTAAAATGATGTATGACATTTTCACATTCAAATACAGCAGGACTGATAGTGAACCATGGGTCAGATTGACAATGAGTCATCTAATTTGAATCAGAGATGATTCAGTCTGATGAGTCAGTCAGACTGACATCATAACAGAGTTTCTCAAACCACTCCTGAGGGACTCCTGGTCGTTTCACAGAATAGTTTTATACACCGTGTCCATATTCATAAGAATCAATTCCCCTCGCCCACAAATTGGGGAAAACAAACATTCTTTCCCATTGACTCCCATTGTAAAAGATCCAACTTCTTTGTCAGTTTTTGTTTTTATATATTAAAGAAGAAAGAATACGTCCTGAAAAGCAGCTTTGTTGTTCAATGTACATGTAACCAGGCCAAAAACCCTGACCTGCGGTCCACAACGCTCCCGAGTAGGGAAATGGAGCCTCACTCACTCATGTGGCTGCCATCGCCATCATGAAAAGGGGCAATATTATGTTTTTATAAGGAGTGAGAGCACTCGGGAGCAGGCAATGTTGAAAAGTCAAAAAATTACATGTTGGACTTTTCTTAAATATTAGTTTTGTTATTGACTGAAACAAGAAGACAACAAAAAAAGTGTGTTTGAAAAAAGGTTTTTGCTGTGAGCCGATGAAGTAACCTAGGTAACCACAGGTTGTTTTCCCCACAGGCGGGTGGAGACCGTGACGTTCTGTCTAATACCGACTGGGCGTATTCAGGGGTGGAAATGGAAAAAGTCACTAATTCCCACCCCTTTCTTTGTTCTAGCACACCTGAAATCAACATGTTCAACTAAGCATCAAGCCCTTGATTAGTTGAAGCAGCTGTGCTACTAATAACTTGTATTTTAAAGTACTGTATTTTTACATCTGGCCCATGGCCTGTTGCTAAAGTGACGCCATTTGTGTTGAATTATGTTTGCTGTGCCTCCAGAAGTTGCTGAATATCTCTTCATCTTGTGTGTCTCCAGGTGATGAGGAGCCACCTGCTGTCAGCTCTCTGCGCTGCGCCATGGCAACCATCTGTAAAGCTGAGCTCCACCAACACCATCTAAAGCAGTCTGAAGGACTGGGGCTCCCTCCTGTTCCTGTTCCTCCCTTGTAGTGAACGGAACAACGACTTTACAGTACCTGGACACCCATAACGACACTTTACTGCCTTCAAAGACACTGCCTTGATACGGACCATCATCCTGAGTTGTACGAGCTATCTAAAACATTGAATCCCAAATGAACAGTGTACGGTAACCAAGCCCATGGATGTCAGTGATGTCATCCGCTATGGAATCTCTGTGGACTTGTGGCTGATAGAACACTGAGGAATGTTGATGTCATTGTTTTAGAACACAGAGGGTTTTGTGAACGTTCTAAGTTGTGTGAAGACAAGGCGTTATTTAATCAAATGGTTGTATGTTGTTTTGCATCGCTGTCCTGTATTTGTTAGTGTTCTAACGGTGTTTATTTTAGACTAGGCCAGATCTTCCCTTTAAAACATCCCATACCAGGTTACTAGTTCACTAACACACCTGCTTCAACTCCTCTAATAATCATCAACCCTAGATTACTTGAATTAGGTGTGTTAGTGCTGGGCTTGAACAAAAAATCTGGACTTCAACACCAGATGTAGTGTGTTTCTAACTGGGACAATTTCGTGAGCCAGTAGTGATGACCATGCTCTTTTAAGTGAGAGAACGTTGGTTTGTTACTTCATTCTAATTTATTGAAAATTATGAAATATGAAATTACTTTTTAAGGATACAAGGTGCTGAAATTATTGTGTCAAAACACTTTTACTTGTTTTTTTTAATGTAGTTTTCACACCAATTTGTTTTACTAATAGAAAAGGTTTGACAACTCTTGTGTAAGAGATCAGATATATTGGGAGTACCTAGGGCTGTGGCGGTTCATGACATCTCGTCAGCCGGTGATTGTCAAGCAAATAACTGTCGGTCTCACGGTAATTGACCGTCAATTAACATAAACACATTTAGCATCTCCTGGTTTCCACACATAGCCTACAAGCCACTGATGCAGACATTTGGATCATCTACATTTTAAAAAGTCTATTAAATCCATGTAATAAAGCCAACACCTTCACAATAAATCCATTATTATTTTAGACCGGTCTAAAGAAGCATGATGGTGAAGATAATATAGTCTATTTCAGAAGAACTGAATTGCATACTCTGAGTTGTCCTGATGTTAGTTCCTGATCTGGCTATGCCATGTGGCTGTTGGCTACAATAGTTAATTTAGCGGACAAGACTTGGTTAGAATTCTGTGGCATTATTTTACATTATTTTATATTATGAAGAATACAATTGAACAAAGATGAATAAAATATAAAGGATGTTTTCTCCAAATGATTTGAGGGGTGTGCACATGTGCTATTCTGTTTTGAGCGGTTAACAAATAAATAGATACTCCTATATGCTTAATTTAAAATTAATAATGTAACTTTAGTTGTTCAACAAACGTTGGGCTATATGTTTTGATTTTTTAATACATTGTAAGGCTGCATGATGAGACTAATGATCATTTGAAAAAAGTTGTTTGAAAGGCATGTGCTCTGCTTAGTTTTTTTTTTGTTGCGCTGGCTGTTGCCTACACACTTCATCAGTCTCTCATTCACAATTTGACAAGCGCTTGACAATGCCTCGAATTTCCCAGGGGCATCCCCTTTGTGTGGCCGATGCACCCTAAAACAAGTTGTGCGTTTGGCGGCCAGTACCCGTTGTTCCTTTCTCCCTGATTGCTACATGCTTCGAAGCACCCCTCACTCACATGGCTCAGGTCGTTCTCACAAGCTACAAGTGAAGAGCAACCCTTCGGGAACACAACTCCTTATCCAATTCCGAGTACATATTGAATATATTGGAAGAAGAGTCCACATTTACTTTTTGTCAACCAACAAGATGAGTAGGCCTAATGAACAGCAAAAGCACTAGTCTATGTCAATCTACTATCCCCCATAGTACAAAAGTTTACTTATTCTATTCTTTGCGAGAAATACAAATTCCAAACATAGTCTGGGACAGTTGTGGGATGTGATAGATCCCAAATTATTACAACCACTAGCATTAAACAAGCTTTTTTACGCGATGAGACTGAAGCAACAGATCGGAACGTTTATCTTAAAATGTGATAAACTATTAGCCTATTTCATCACATAAGCGCAGCAATGCACACATGGCAGTAGGCCATTATCAAAAGTGACTTTATGCATTATGCTATTATGCATGTAATGCTTTTATTATAAAGGTGCATTTTTATGCTGAACATTTTCTTCTCCGAACTTGAGACTCACGCGCTGCTTAAGTATGTATGCCAGTTAGGCTCTACCACCCTTGTAAAGCAGATTAATGTACTTCATTTTAAGAAATTATTTGGCCACTTTAGATGTGATAATAACCTTTATCAAAACATATAGACCTATGGGCTGGCCTACATGAGGTGTGTGACTATGATTAGAAAAATTCACAAAAAAAGGGATTGTTTCTTGCAATATCAGCCCATCAATATTAGTGATAAGCTAATATTTTCACACATCAGACTATTCTTGATTTAATCTTGTCTTTACATATACTAAATAATATATCTGTGAAATGTCTCATGAAGTGTTTGATTACATTTTTGATTACATTTGCATTTATGTCAGAATGATTAGAGGGACAATCGAGTGCTGAGTACCAGGCAGTTAGCAATCTTGGAAGACTACTAATGACCGTCAGCAGCATCAGAGCTTGGAGAAAGCCGGTGTTGCGGTAATATGGTTACCACCCCAGGAGTACCCACACTATTTGATCATATATTTGACACCAGCAGTTCTGCATTTTTTTTGTCTCCATCAGAAGAGTGGACAGGGGTGTCCATTTTAGGAGCAATTTCATAAACTAAATGTCTTTATTTGAAACTTGGGAAATATACTGTTATTCAACTCTTAAAGAGAAAAAACGAATTCAGCGCATTCGGAAAGTATTCAGACCCCTTGACTTTTCCCCCATTTTGTTAAAGTTACAGCCGTATTCAAAAATTGATTAAATTAACACGTGGTCATCAATCTACACACAATACCCAGTAATGACAAAGTGAAAACAGGTTTTTAGAAATGTTTGAAATTGTACAGAAAATTTAAAAAACAGAAATACCTTATTTACATAAGTATTTAGCCCCTTTGCTATAAGACTTGAAATTGAGCTCAGGTGCATCCTGTTTCCATTGATGATCATTGAGATGTTTCTACAACTTGATTGGAGTCCACCTGTGGTATATTCAATTGCTTGGACATGATGTGGAAAGGCACACAACTGTCTATACAAGGTCCCACAGTTGACAGTGCATGTCAGAGCAAAAACAAAGCCATGAGGTGGAAGGAATTGTCCATAGAGCTCTGAGACAGGATTGTGTCAAGGCACAGACCTGGGGAAGTATTGAAGGTCCCCAAGAACAGAGTGGCCTCCATCATTCTTAAATGGAAGCAGTTTGGAACCACCTCGAGTCTTCTTAGAGCTGGCAGCCCTGCCAAACTGAGCAATCTGGAGAGAAGGGCCTTGGTCAGGGAGGTGACCAAGAACCCAATGGTCACTCTGACAGAGCTCCAGAGTTAATCTGTGGAGATGGGAGAACTTTCCAGAAGGACAACCTTGTCTGCAGCACTGATCGAACATCTCTGGAGAGACCTGAAAATAGCTGTGCAGCGACACTCCCCATCCAACCTGAAAGGGCTTGATAGGATCTGCAGAGGAGAATGGGAGAAACTCCCCAAATACAGATGTGCCAAGCTTGTAGTGTCATACCTAAGAAAACTCAAGGCTGTAATCGCTGACAAATGTGCTTCAACAAAGTACTGAGTAAAGGTTCTGAATGTGATATATATACATATTTTTTTAATACATTTGGACCATTTTCTAAAAACCTATTTTTGCTTTGGCATTATGGGGTATTGTGTGTAGATTTGATGAGGGGAAAAAATACAATTGTATCAATTTTAGAATAAGGCTGTAACATAACAAAACGTGTAAACGGTCAAGGGTTTCAGTACCAGTCATTTTTTTACAGGGCTTTGTAAATATGTAAAAGTAGTTAAATAAAATCTGTTTTATTCCAGTTTTGTATAGTTTTTAGATTCTTCGTTTTTTTTCTACATTATATACTGTTTTATAGTACTCTAATGTAGGAAATAAACATAAATTGAAATAAATAATTATTTACAACTTTGATTCTAGCCTCGGACAACCAGGTCAAGGAGATGGGACTTGCAATGATGGCTCCACAAAACGAAATGTTTTTTCCTGCTCAAAAACTAAACATGAAGAACACAATCTGTTACAATATCATTTACGCTTTTTATTTGGAAACAGAGAAGTGTATTTGATATGTTCCCAGTTGAAGTGCTATTTGAAGTGGTAGACCAATTGAGTGAGCAACTGATTTCCCTGTACAATACATAGCAGGCGTCAAAGAAACGCCTGAAACTAGATCCCCTAAGTCAGGGTTCCCTAACTGGCAGCACACTGTGGTTTTATTTGGCACTTCAAGTTTTCTGAGCAATAAATATATATGCATATAACACTGACTGTAGAAAACATTAGGAACACCTGCTATTATTTATATAAAAAAATATTCGAAAAATGTCAGCACGGTTTGAAATATGTGTTTTAGTCAAATATGTTTGGTCTTCTTGGGGTCAATTTGCAGTCTACATATTATTTCTAATTATCTTCCGGCTCCCCGAAAATCCGCGCAACAAAAAATTCGTCCGGTGGCTGAATCTAGTTGATGATCCCTACCCTACATACCGGTCTTGAAAAGATGAAAAACAACTGTCGGTGGAGGTTCTTTCTTGTGCGCTACTCAACCAAACCAGTAAATGTGGAGGAGGAGTTCAATCTTCGCTTTGTTCAAGCCGGGACTCGGCAGAGGTGACTGTAGCTCTGGGCCAAGTGCACTGTGTATTGTAAATCCAAGGTCCTGGTTAAGATACAGTTATGATACAATGTATCCTATTATTGCGTGTTTCAGTAACTGTCACACGTGGTGTCATAATGTTTGGGATAGAAGTAAACCTTTGTAAAAGCTATACATATTTCCTCCAACCTACAAATGAAGTCACATGTTTGTCTATTATAGACATTATGGCTTTCATTAGAACTGACAGTCACGCTTAAATTCAGTAGCAATATGGAAAGTGTATTAACCGTTAATAATCGTCCTTTTTAGATGGTGTAGATTAGTTTCCAGTGGTGAATATAATGTACTATTGAAAAGAGAACATTGGTGTAAAGAGCGGATTAGAAATCACACCGATGACTACACTTCCTGTAGGCTATTATTTATGATTGTAATTTCCCATGGTGTGCACTGTACTGTATTATCTCACTGTAAAAAACCCACTTCGGTGACACACACAAACAGGCAGTGTTTATGGGCGGTGCTTGGAGCCGCTATTCAACTCCACAGTGGACCCGAATCTGTGTTCCGTGAGGCACCAAGGCGTGAAACAACCGTAGGCGTAACACCTGATGGTTAAAAACAAAGATAGACTATTTCAAGGGCGATACGTTATGTATGTAAATATTGGCGATTCAAAGTAAAACTTTGTCATTATTATAAGCGGAAAAAAGTAGTTTATTAGTTTTTTAACCGGGACTGTTTGGAGTTGACAGTCTATGTATGACGAGACGTTTATAGATTACTTGTTTCCTCGTTCGAAAAACGTTTTAGTTTTTTGGGGAATATATTACAGTGGAAGAACTCAAATCACATGCAAACAAGCGATGGAAACAAAGACGTTTCAGGGTAAGATGTCTTTCTATTTTAACTCAAACTCAACCAATCAGACTTGCCATAATTTCCATAAATATAGTCAACACCAACTACAAACATGTTGTGGTTTATTTGTTATATTTCTTGGCCTACATTGTATGGGATACATTGTATGGGGTAGAATGTACGCTCAATAAACTGTTAACAGGTTCTAAATCATGAACTTTATGATGTAAACCTGAACCTGAGTAACATTGAGTAATAATCTTCTTTGCATGACATTGTAGAGTATAGTCAGTAGGTAATTCCTATGACCAACTGTAGCCTATATTTTAACTCAGCTTGTGTGGTGGTGGTGGATATGGGTGAAGATGATGAGGAAGTTTATAATTATGCAACCTTTATCCCACATACACACAGCTTCATTTGTCAATTCAGGAAAGCATTGCCAAGACAATTTTATCATTTTTATACTCAATCTCTCACATATCGACCTGCGTGATGTCAGAATGGGCTCATAATGAGGTCACCAAGAGTTCAAGTGGCCAACTGTAGGAACCTACTTCTAATTCTACTGTAGCTGATGACTGAAGTTTCCCCAGTTGTCTGTGATTTACTGTGTGTGCCTTTCTGTCTACCAGCAGAGTCAGTCCTCAGGGTCAGACACTGGTGGCCTCTGGTACTTGTAATGTTTTGTCACGTCTTTGGCCTCCCATTCGTGGTCTTTAGGAGAGCAAACATCATCAAGGTGTTGGAATGCAGCTGTCTCTTTGAGGCTGGTATTGTCACAACTTTCAGGAATCCCAGCTACTGCCTGGCAGTTTGGATTCTTCTTCTTCTTCTTCACAGTTTCATTTGTTCCACTTCTTCGTATTGTTTCTGTTCTATTCTCTCTCACCCATGTACATAGGACTATTGTCACATGTGGACAGAAAGGAGCTTTAAAGGAACTGTTTGAGTGTTCTCATCAATCTCTGCCATTCATACACTTTTTAAGATGTTGTTTTTGACTGAGAAATGGGAATATTTCACTGGCTACGCTCAGTTGGTATTATACACATCTACATTTCAACGTTCAGTCAAAAGCCATGATGACAGACGAGGCGGCCGGTCTTTCATTTTCACATGCCGCATCTTTTTAATCAGCAGGTGTTAAGGCCTCAACTATTGAGGCCACAGTTGAGTTGTAGTAGTACCCTGGTTGTCTACACAGTGTCTCAGGCTTGTGCATACCAGGATTTGTGTGGTATGTGGGAGCTGGCAAATCAGGTTTTTGTCTGTGAACACATGGATTGAAGTGAACAGGTCAGAGTTTTGGATGTGAACACATGGGGTGAACTGAACAGGTCAGAGTTTTGGATGTGAACACAGAAGTGGGTGAACCCAAGCATGCATACCAATTGGCACACTATTCCCTACTGTACATAGTGCACTACTTTTGATGAGAGAGGGAGAGAGGGCAAGGGAGAGTACCAGAGGACCAGCATGCTCACCCCTAATCCCCAACCTAATCCCCTTTCAATGTGGCAGAATAAATCATCTTTTGACATGGACTGACGGCTGCATTGCTTCTCTGAGGTTGGGGCTATCTCTACCCTCTCTCTCTCCCTCTCTACCCTCTCTACCCTCTCTCCGGGTCCTTTTCTCTCTCTTTCTATTCATCATCTCTCTCTTTCTCTCTCTCTGTCCCTCTCTCTCTTTCTATTCATCATCTCTCTCTCTCTTTCTCTCTCTGTCTGTCCCTCTCTCTCTTTTTCTCCCTTTCACACGTTCATGGCCAACGAGAGCCCTTCCCTGTGTTTTCTGCCTATGTTAGTAGTTTCTCACTGTCAGGCTTCCCTCAGTTCAGTCAGTCTCTACCTACTGTATATGTTTTTTGTATCTATATTTGTCTATTTGCCACAGTGTCAATTAGAAAGTTTCCTGTCTCTTCCTCACACACATGAGTTCACACACTCGCTGAGTTCAGCATGGCCAATGAGGTAATGGCAGATTTTGTGCAGGCCTGATTGCAGAGTGGTGGTGGGAATCACAGACATAGAGTGCTGCTGGAAAGCTCCTCCAGAGGACTGGAAAGTTGTTGGGAGCTTTCATGGTTACCACTCCCATCCATTTCCCTGCCTCCGACTCTACCCTCTCTCCCTCCCTATCTACCCTCTCTCCCTCCCTATCTACCATCTCTCCCTCTCTCCCTCCCTCTCTACCCTCTCTCCCTCCCTCCCTCCCTATCTACCATCTCTCCCTCTCTCCCTCCCTATCTACCATCTCTCCCTCTCTCCCTCCCTATCTACCATCTCTCCCTCTCTATCTACCATCTCTCCCTCTCTCCCTCCCTCCCTTCCTCTCTCCCTCCCTCTCTACCCTCTCTCCCTCCCTCTCTCCCTCCCTCTCCCCCTCCCTCTCTACCCTCTCTCCCTCTCTCTCTACCCTCTCTCCCTCCCTCTCTACCCTTTCTCCCTCCCTCTCTACCCTCTCTCTCCCTCCCTCTCTACCCTCTCTCCCTCTACCCTCTCTTCCTCCCTCCCTCCCTCCCTCTCTACCCTCCCTCTCTCCCTCCCTATCTACCATCTCTCCCTTTCTCCCTCCCTTTCTACCCTCTCCCTCCCTATCTACCCTCTCCCTCTCTACTCTCTCTCCCTCCCTATCTACCCTCTCTCCACCCCTCTCTACCCTCTCTCCCTCCCTCCCTCTCTACCCTCTCTCCCTTCCTCTCTACCATCTCTCCCTTTCTCCCTCCCTCCCTCCCTCTCTCCCTCCCTCCCTCTCTCCCTCCCTCTCTCTCTCTCTCTCCCTCCCTCTCTCCCTCTCTCCCTCCCTCCCTCCCTCTCTACCCTCTCTCCCTCCCGCTCTACACTCTCTCCCGGTCTCTCTCAGGGCAGAGGGTAGCAGTGTGTTTAGTAGCGTGGGAACTTTATCCCTGCTAATAACGTTTAGTAATATTCCACTCTATTCTTCTCTTTACAAACAATCTCTATATATTTTTTAATTCCCCCCAAGTCTAAAAATGTTCTAGTGGACAAAGCTATTCTTTAGGGGAAAGACAGGGAGATTATTTTTGCAGTTACTGTTACACCTCTTCTTCTCTAGTTGAGGTTTAGATGGTAGTGAAAGTTCTAACAGTCAAAGAGGAAAGGTTATACTACGCCCTATAGTCTTAAATGAGGAAGAGACAGTGATGTACAATACTTTAAAGTACTACTTAAGTAGTTTTTGGGGGTATCTGTACTTTACCATTTATATTTTTGACAACTTTTACTTTTACTCCATTACATTCCTAAAGAAAATAATGTACTTTTTACTCCTTACATTTTCCCTGACGCCCAAAAGTACATTTAGAATGCTTAGCAGGACAGGAAAATTGTCAAATTCACACACTTATCAAGAGAGCACTTTTTTTTATTTAACTAGGCAAGTCAGTTAAGAACAAATTCTAATTTTACAATGACGGCCTAACCTGGCCAAACCCTCCCCTAACCTGGCCAAACCCTCCCCTAACCTGGCCAAACCCTCCCCTAACCTGGCCAAACCCTCCCCTAACCTGGCCAAACCCTCCCCTAACCCGGACGACGCTGGGCAAATTGTGCGCCGCCCTATGGGACTCCCGATCACGGCCTGTTGTGATACAGCCCTGGATCAAACTTGGGTCTATAGTGACGCCTCGAGCACTGAAATGCAGTGCCTTAGACCAATTTGCCACTCGGGCCTCTGATCTGGTGGTCTCACTAAACACGAATGCTCCATTTGTAAATTATATCAGTGTTGGAGTGTGCCCAAGGCTTATCCGTATTTCTGATTTGCTTAATAAGGAATTTGAAATGATTTATAGTATATACTTTTACCTTTGATATTTTAACTATATTTTAAACCAAATACTTTTAGACTTTTACTCAAGTAGTATTTTACTGGGAGAATTTCATTTTTACTTGAGTCATTTTCTATTAAGGTATCTTTACATTTACTCAAGTATGACAATTGGGTACTTTTTCCACCACTGGGAAGAGATTAATTCTGCCCATTAAAAGGACACCAAGTACACAGCATGTTGTATACTATGTATTTCTTCAGTTGATAAGTGTCTTATTTACTATGTATTACTATGGTATAGTCATATAATAATATATCAATGTGTTAGCTCATTCGAATTGGGGTTGTCCTTTGGGCTTGAACCATATGTGAGTCAATACTGTGTTCCCATAGGAAAATGGAGGCATAGGGAGTACTGAGAAAACATTGTGGTGCGTCAATGATATATCATGGGCTGGCCCTCCTAGCAGTTAAAGAGGGGAGCTGTGGGCAGTGTGAATCTGTCCCTCCCTGCCCACTATGGTACATTACTACAGTACATGTGCTGTCACCATGTTGAATACAGCTGTCTCCGTATTTGCCTTTGCCCTGCAGTGTCCATATCTGTGAGAACTCTCTCTCCTGCAACTAGAACGTTATATTATTCATTTAAAGAGCAGCTGCCCCTAAAAACCAACTGCTAATTTAGAAAACAGTCTATATGGCATCGATATGAGTCAGAAACATTTATCTACTGTCCAAAATGACTACAAAGTGGAAATAGGATAATTTCAGTCAGAAAGTCAGTCTCATCCAACACTGAGTTTTGTGAGACTTGTGGTCGTGACTGCATCACAACATAAATGAATGTTGGGTTTGTTTCAATCCTTACCACATGCCGACAGTCGACAGCACACAAGTAATCGTCAATTTGTAGTGCAGCTGCACGTGACACAATCGTAACACTGTGGTAGATTGAGGTTGACATTGGATATCCATATAGGGCTAGTTAGGGACCATCTGTAATTTACACAATGTACATGGAACAATATAGTACAATTCCTATAGCTCCAAATGTCATTGACCTAACCTCAAACCAGCTATAAATTGTAGATATTCATTTACAAATATTGAAAGCATTTAATGAGAGAACTAAAAGGTGTGCAACATAAAAGTATTGTCTCATTTACATTGTGCAATTTATTGACAGTCCCTAACTATTTTATTTTATTTATTTAATTTCACCTTTATTTATTTAACCAGGTAAGCTAGTTGAGAACAAGTTCTCATTTACAACTGCGACCTGGCCAAGATAAAGCGAAAGTAGTGCGACAAACACAACAACACAGAGTTACACATGGAATAAACAAACGTACAGTCAATAACACAATAGCAACATCTGTATACAGTGTGTGCAAATGACATAAGAAGGTAAGGCAATAAATTGGCCAATAGTGGCGAAGTAATTACATTTTAGCAATTTACACTGGAGTGGTATATGTGCAGATGAGGATGTGCAAGTAGAAATAATGGTGTGCAAAAGAGCAGATAAACAAAAACAAAAACAAATATGGGGAAGAGGTAGGTAGTTGGCTGGATGGGCTTTTTACAGATGGGCTGTGTACAGCTGCAGCAATCGGTAAGCTGCTCTGACAGCTGACACTTAAAGTTAGTGAGGGAGATATAAGTCTCCAACTTCAGTGATTTTTGCAATTCGTTCCAGCCATTGGCAGCAGAGAACTGTAAGGAAAGGCGGAGCTATACCTAGAAAAGACTTATAGATGACCTGGAGCCAGTGGGTTTGGCGACAAATATGTAGCGAGGGCCAGCCAACGAGAGCATACAGGTCGCAGTGGTGGGTAGTATATGGGGCTTAGGTGACAAAACGGATGGCACTGTGATAGACTGCATCCAGTTTGCTGAGTAGAGTGTTGGAGGCTAATTTGTAAATGACATTGCCGAAGTCAAGGATCAGTAGGATTGTCAGTTTTACGAGGGTATGTTTGGCAGCATGAGTGAAGGAGGCTTTGTTGTGAAATAAATTTTGCAACAAGGAAATACATTTTGCAACAAAAATGTATTTAAATACATTTTTCCAAGGTCGCACACCAGCCGGCTAAAGCTAATTTTCAAAATAAGTTGTCTAACTCAACCCACCGTTAAACACAAACAAGAGACACCAACATCAAGCCACACCCCAAAACCAACTCGCGTTTGAATTCATTCGTGGCTGCTAATATTTTAGTGATGAACCAAATCTAAAACCAGGCCAAATCAGGAATTGCAGTCACTCTTTAATATTTATATGTATTTAATAGACTAGGAACTTGAAGCTGTGTTATCTGTGCTTCCTTGTGTGTTTGCTTGTCTCCTTGGTTAACAAGTTGGTAAACAAGCCGTACAACCTCGCTGGTAAACAGCTGTGTGTGTATTCACTCAACTGGATCACATTTTGAGACGATTATTTGAGTGTGATAGGCTCTGCCAAAGCAGTAATATAGTATGTTATATAGTACTATAGTAATATAGTATATTATATAGTACTATAGTAATATAGTATTTTTACCTGGTTAACATAATGTATTTACCATCCACTCACAGTGATGCTGTAAAGCTGTAAAGTCTCAGCCAGCCTACTGATAGAAAATGGTGTGTGTGAGAAAGTTGTGCACACACAGCAGTAGTTGCTAGGTGCTAGGAGAGGAGACACCAGCTGTTATCAGAGAGTGAGAGATAAGGACTTACTGTTTCAGGTAGTGTGTGTGTGTGTGCGTGTGTTCATGTGTATGTGTGTGTGCACGTATTAATTCTTACCAGCTCCGCATTGCACTCTCCTCTGGTTGTTACTCTCTGTTCTCTCATGGTATTGGTGGGCAGACCGGGCACCACCCGTTGTGAACCAATCAAACTCCACCGTAGGGGATGGTTTACATGGAGGAGTCTCACCTGAGTGTCCAGTTCCTCTGCCAGACCTTTATCACTAGTTGATAAGTTGGACTTCTACAGTTGATAGGGATGAATAAAATGAAGGTGTGGTTGATACAGGGTGATCCGATGTGGACCTATACAGAATAGCCATTTAATAAGATACAGGGTGATCCGATGTGGGCCTATACAGAATAGCCATTTAATAGATACAGGGTGAAAAAAGTACACACATTGTGATTCATGAGTAAAAATTGTTAATATGCCCCACCAAAATTAGACAACTATACAGAAAGCCCTTAAATTGTTGAATTAAGTCAATCAAATCAATGATGAGAGGATAGTCAAATTAATTGATAACTGACACAGCAATTGTGGCATATCAGGAAGAGCTGAATGCCATTAACCAAGAGGTTGTGAGTTTAAATCCCAGGTGAAAACTTCTTGAATAATAATTACTGTATGAATGAACATGCACAATATAATCATGTTTGTGTGTGAGTATCCCTTGCCAACAGACAAAAAGAGCCTTGGCAACAGTAACAAGGCGTGATGTGTGTTAGCATTTTTTGGTGGGAGGGGGAACATTTCTTTGGAACCAACAGGCGACGTCATGACAACTGATGCACAGAAACGTTCTTGTAACGTTCTCATGAAACGTGTCTAGAATATTAATATCTTATACTCTGAGAACAACCATGTCCTGTGCACGCTTGGTGGGACGTTGATGGAATATTCTCCTAACCTTCAGAAAACTGGACACCGGAATGTTCTTGCAATGTACCCAATGCTCAGGAAACAGATGTGAGTGGGGGGGGGGGGGGGGGGGGGGGGTCAGCAGGCTTTCCTTTCCAGTCCCAGGTACAGTGAGAGAGGACAGGAAACAGAGGATTGTCTCACAGTGCCCCTCCCTTTCTGTCTCTCTCTCTCTATTTCTCTCCCCACTAATCTCTACCTCTATATATGTGTATCTTTCTCTTAGTAACATCCTTCATCAGGGTGGTGTTCAAATTGAACTTGCAAATGTTCCCCATAGCCTCATTTTCCCACACCATCTTTTAAAATTACAGCAGTACTCAGCAGACAGATATATATGTCTCCTTAAACAACGCTGCCACAATGGACTTTCAACTGCTAACTCCTGGCAATGGAAGCTTTTAGCAGTTTTTAAGTCAGACAGAAGTGAAAAAGCCAAGTTGACAGTTGCTCCAAGATAGTTTCCTCGGGGACTGATGGCCAGGTGATGGAGCTCCAGTTTAGAGAGCGAGAGAGAGTTAGGGAAGTCCCCCGAATTGTAGCGCCTCCAAATTCATGTCCAACACAGAGGACAGAAGAAAAACAGTTTTCTATGTTGAATTTATGGTGTTTTCGAAGTCCAATATACAGATTCAGAGTACGGAAAGTTTCAATCTGCATGAGGATCTTCAGACTGAAGCACAAGTCTTCTAGTCTGTTCTCTCTCTAGCAGTTGCCTGAGGTTGCACGTCTTCAAGTCTTAGGTAAGGATCATCAGACGAGCATGGTTCACCAAACCACCTCTGTTTTGGCCATGTGGTAATCTGGAAACGCAGACCCTCCTGCGTGTGTTGACCTTGTCATGTAGTGGTATTTACAGGGTGTTTACAGTGGGCTCATAGGTTGTTTTTTTTACATGATGAAACCTTGTAATTAAAAGATGACGGTTAATGTTCTCAGTAATTAGTCTACACACAGATTCGCCATGCATCACGTTCCCATCTAATCATAGTTTTCATGCCGTACATCTCCCAAAAATGAGATGGTTCAATCATAGTAAACATATCACCTCAAATCTAAGAAGTATGTTTTCCTAGATTGGCTTTTGAAACCTGACAGTCACTTGTGCCCTTTGGGTTAGTTTAGTTTTATAGTGAACATTCAGCTCTCGACATGTGCTTTTGCTGGGCATGGGGAGTTCTTCCAAGTCAGGTCACCTGCGCCCAGTTTTTCTAAAGTGATCGGATTTGGGGTGAACAGATAGGGCTCTCGAGTGGTGCAGCGGTCTTAAGGCACTGCATCTCCATGAAAGAGGTGTCACTACAGTCCCTGGTTTGAATCCAAGCGGAATCCCATCTGGCTGTGATTGATAAATCCCATAGGGCGGTGAACAATTGCGCCAGAATTGTCAGAGTTTGGCAGGGGTAGGCTTTCATTGTAAATAAGAACTTGTTCTTAACTGATTTGCCTAGTTTAACAAAACATTTAAAAATACATAGATATAGAACGGATGTCCCCATTCAAGTCAATGATACGCCGATTCTCCTATCCATTTAATCCCATCAGCCGTGATGAACAGGGACAACTCCAGACCCAACTAAATCACAACTGCATTACCTTTAAGTGTAGACTAGACAATGGTTGATGTTGTGCACCTTTTGACCACCAGATGGCGCCAGAGGTTTGTTTTGACGATAGAGGCTCAACCATTATACTGTAGGGAACATGGCTTTATCATCTGCTCTTTCTAAACAGATGGAAACTGTCACCCTATTCTCATCAGGCTCCTGGCCATCCATTTTCAGGACTCATTGTACTTTCATCATTTTATCTAAAAGCCTTTTTAAATGTCATTATTTTGCATCCTGAAGTGCTGTTTTGGCAAACGCTCAGATTTTGCCTTACATTTCCTCATCTTTAGTTATGGAGCTTTCCTTTATTTAGCTTTTAAAGGATTACATATAGCACATTTATTTGAGTAATATAAACCCAGGGGACTAGAGGAGTACAGTAGGGTACATGGAAGTGGACTAGGGGTGTACAGTAGGGTGTATGGAAGGGGCCTATGGGAGTACAGTAGGGTGCATGTAAGGGGACTATGGGAGTACAGTAAGGTGCATGAAAGGGGTGTACAGTAAGGTGCATGGAAGGGGAATATGGGAGTACAGTAGGGTGTATGAAAGAGAACTAGGAGAGTACAGTAGGGTGCATTAAAGAGGACTAGGGGAGTACAGTAGGGTGCATGAAAGAAGACTAGAGCAGTACAGTAGGGTGCATGAAAGAGGACTAGGGGAGTACAGTAGGGTGCATGGAAGAGGACTAGGGGAGTACAGTAGGGTGCATGGAAGAGGACTAGGAGAGTACAGTAGGGTGCATGAAAGAGGACTAGAGGAGTACAGTAGGGTGCATGAAAGAGGACTAGGAGAGCACAGTAGGGTGCATGAAAGAGGACTAGGGGAGTACAGTAGGGTGCATGAAAGAGAACTAGGGGAGTACAGTAGGGTGCATGAAAGAGGACTAGGGGAGTACGGTAGGGTGCATGAAAGAGGACTAGGGGAGTATGGTAGGGTGCATGAAAGGGGTGTACAGTAAGGTGCATGGAAGGGGAATATGGGAGTACAGTAGGGTGTATGAAAGAGAACTAGGAGAGTACAGTAGGGTGCATGAAAGAGGACTAGGGGAGTACAGTAGGGTGCATGTAAGGGGACTATGGGAGTACAGTAAGGTGCATGAAAGGGGTGTACAGTAAGGTGCATGGAAGGGGAATATGGGAGTACAGTAGGGTGTATGAAAGAGAACTAGGAGAGTACAGTAGGGTGCATGAAAGAGGACTAGGGGAGTACAGTAGGGTGCATGAAAGAGGACTAGGGGAGTATGGTAGGGTGCATGAAAGAGGACTATGGGATTACGATAGGGTGCATGAAAGAGGACTAGGGGAGTACAGTAGGGTGCATGAAAGAGGACTAGGGGAGTACAGTAGGGTGCATGAAAGAGGACTAGGGGAGTACAGTAGGGTGCATGGAAGAGGACTAGGAGAGTACGGTAGGGTGCATGCAAGAGGATTAGGGGAGTACAGTAGGGTGCATGGAAGAGGACTAGGAGAGTATGGTAGGGTGCATGCAAGAGGATTATGGGAGTACAGTAGGGTGCATGGAAGGGGAGTACAGTATGGTGCATGGAAGGGGACTATTGGAGTACAGTAGGGTGCATGGAAGGGGAGTACAGTAGGGTGCATGTAAGGGGACTATGGGAGTGCAGTAGGGCGCATGGAAGGGGACTATGGGAGTACAGTAGGGTGCATGGAAGGGGACTATGGGAGTACAGTAGGGTGCATGGAAGGGAAGTATGGGAATACAACAGGGTGCATGAAAAGGGAGTACATCAGGGTGCATGGAAGGGGAGTGCAGTAGGGTGCATGGAAGGGGACTTTGGGAATACAGCAGGGTGCATGGCAAGAGAGTACATCAGGGTGCGTGGAAGGGGACTATGGGAGTACAGTAGGGTGCATGGAAGGGGAGTATGGGAATACAGCAGGGTGCATGAAAAGGGAGTACATCAGGGTGCAAGGAAGGGGAGTACAGTCGGGTGCATGGAAGCATAATTCTAGAACTTTCCTATGAGAGAATAGTGAGTCACAGACAGAGTCTGTTGAGTGTGCAGTGGGCTCATTAGACCCCAGGCCATTTATGGTTATTTCCTGCTCAGTTGCTAGCTCAGCTGTATTCTAGGGGACTGAGAGGGGTCTATTGCAGTATACCAGCACATCAGGAGGACAATGACTCCAAGCTCAGATGCCTTGTATTGTTTTCACATGCATGTTAACATCAGAAGCCTTCTCCCTACGTTTGCTTGGTTCACTGCTTTAGCACACTGATGTCCTAGCCGTGTCTGAATCCTGGCTTAGGAAGGCCACCAAAAATCCTGGAATTTCCATCCCCAACTACAACATTTTCCGTCAAGATGTAACTGCTAAAGGGGGCAGAGTTGCAATCTACTGCAGAGATAGCCTGCAGAGTTCTGTCATGCTATGCAGGTCTATGCCCAAACAGTTTGAGCTTCTACTTTTAAAAATCCATCTCTCCAGAAATAAATCTCTCACTGTTGCCGCTTGCTATAGACCCCCTTCAGCTCTCAGCTGTGCCCTGGACACCATATGTGCATTGATTGCCCCCCATCTATTGTCAGAGTTCGTACTGTTTGGTGTTCTTCAATAGTGCTTTCCTCACCATCTTAAATAAGCATGCCCCTTTCAAACAATGTAGAACTAAAAACAGATATAGCCCTGGTTCAGTCTGCTTTCCACCACACTGGGAGATGAATTCACCTTTCAGCAGGACAATAACCTAAAACATAAGGCAAAATCTACACTAGAGTTTTTTTTACCAAGAAGACAGTGAATCTTTCTTAGTGGCAGAGTTACAGTTTTGACTTAAATCTGCTTGAAAATCTATGGCAAGACCTGACATTTTCTCATGGTTTGCACAATGCCCCTTAGTTCCAGTGAAGGGATATCTTAAAGCTACAGCATACAATGATGTTCTAGATTATTCTGTGCTTCCAACTTTGTGGCAACAGTTTGGGGAAGGCCCCTTCCTGTTTCAGCATGACAATGCCCCCGTGCACAAAGCGAGGTGCATACAAAAATGGTTTGGCGAGATCTGTGTGAAAGAATTTGACTGGCCTGCACAGAGCCCTGACCTCAACCCCATCGAACACCATTGGGATGAATTGGAACGCTAGGCCTAATCGCCCAACATCAGTGCCTGACCTCACTAATGCTCTTGTGGCTTGATGGAAGCATGTTCCCGCAGCAATGTTCCAACATCTAGTGGAAAGACTTCCCAGAAGAGTGACGGCTGTTATAGCAGCAAAGGGGGGGACCAACTCTGTATTACTGCCGATGATTTTGGAATGTTCGACATACTTTTGGTCATGTAGTGTATCTCTCTCTATAAACTACCTGAATAAATAGGATAACTCATCTTCACTGATTGCATTCTTTATTATTCTCAATGTATGTAAAGTTGCATCGACCATTCTCAGCTGTACCTACACAGGGAGTCAGCGCCCTTAAAGATGGTGCCGACAGAGATGTCCGCCTCGCTTCTAGTCCTTAGGAAACTGCAGTATTTTTTTTCTGTATTATTTCTTACAAGCATTTCGCTACACTCGCAATAACATCTGCTAACCAAGTGTATGTGACCTATAAAATGTGATTTGATTTGATGTACTGCTCTGTGTGATGAGAAACAGAGACATCATGAAAACCGTGCAAAGAATCTCCCAGCACCAATCCTTCATCCAGGGAGTTAGAAAAATTATTTAGGATAATATACTGTTACATTTACATCACATTAATATGCACTGACATCACATTTAGATTGTATATTTATCTTATAATTAAGTTAACCTTAGGAAAACACAAGCACAAATCTAATCAGCGATACTGAGTGGAAGATTATTACTGTCAAACAGTGGGTTCATGTTCTTCCTGAGTTTCCTAACCTATATTTCTCTAAGGTGTGCAGTAATGAATGGTTGAGCCTGGTTCTCAGATGAGTTTATTGAGGAGGATGGCAGGGTGACTGTCAATAGCTACAGATCAGAACTACAGGCTGAGGGAAACATTTTGAGAAAGAGATGTTGGTACAGTATGTGGAGCATGCTTGGTGTTCACAGACGGAGGACAGTCTTCTCTACTGACGTGTCCTCAGCTTGTTGACAGACAAGGGCCTGAAGACATTTATCTAACTCTGACCTCACCTTTCAGAGGATCTAAGACCCACAGTTGTTAGTGTGCTAGTAACACAGTGGCTACTGACAGACTGACAGACTTTCTACCATTGATTTAATCCCTCCTGATCCGAAATTGAGACCTTAGCTACTGATTGGCCACGTCTGGACTTATCTCTGCACCCAGAACCAAATCTCATGTGCGCTGGCCAGTGAACATTTATGTCACGAGAAACTACTAGAGGTTTGAATTAAGTCAGCTCTTTAGGATATCCCAACCTGGTCTCAGAGCATTTTGTATTATTCTGTACGTAAATCTTTCACACTCCATTTAGTAAGATATGTCACGCTTCGTTTGGATGTATTAATTTGTAGATGTCCATCATCCATTTTGTATGATATGTTTACTGTAGTATTTACTATAGTATTCTACAGTGTATTTAACAATTATGTAGTAACTACTACACATGATAGAGGTATACTAAAGTGTGTAATATAGTATTATACAGTATACTACAGTTTACTACAAAATTCTATAGTAAACTGTAGTATTTTTTCATGTGGGTTGGAACACATCTGATCATGTTTAGTTGGCTGTGGGAACATCTCTTCACAGGGGTTTGTATCTTGGTTTTCATGTTTAGAAAAGAGAGACTGTAACAGAAAGAATTACAATTCATATTCTAAATGATCAATTTGCAAAATGTACAAAATGATACGAAATTTGAAAAACATAAATATGTTGTGAATTTTTAGCTAGCTAATAGTACCCGCAAAACACCAGTCTCAACGTCAACAGTGAAGAGGCGACTCTGGGACGCTGGCCTTATAGGTAGAGTTCCTCTGTCTAGTGTCTGTGTTCTTTTGCCCATCTTAATTTTTTCATTTTATTTGCCAGTCTGAGATATCGATTTTCCTTTGCAACTCTACCTGGTAGGCCAGCATCCCAGAGTCGCCTCTTCACTGTTGACGTTGGCGTTTGAATCAACGGCCATTGCCTTCCATTCTACTAGCAAGCGTGCAGTCTTTGGAAAATAAAAACGATAATTTACGCGGGAGATTAAACTACCAACGCGACATTCAAAAATGTCATATGCTTCACGGAGTCGTGGCTGGATGACGACATTATCAACATACAGCTGGCTGGTTATACGCTGCATCGGCAGGACAGAACAGCGGCGTCTGGTAAAACAAGGGGCGGCGGACTGTATCTTTTTGTAAAGAACAGCTGGTGCACGATATCTAAGGAAGTCTCGAGGTTTTGCTCGCTCTCATAAAAAGCTGTGGACCACACTATCTACCTAGAGAGTTTTTATCTGTATTTTTCATAGCTGTCTACATACCACCACAGACTGATGCTGGCACTAGGACCGCACTAAATGAGGTGTATTCCGCCATAGGCAAACAGGAAACGCTACCCCAGAGGCGACGCTCCTAGTGGCCGGGGACTTTAATGCAGGGAAACTTAAATCGGTCTTACCAAATTTCTATCAGCATGTTAAATGTGCAACCAGAGGGAAACAAACTCAGGACCACCTTCACTCCACACACAGAGACACATACAAAACTCTCCCTCACCCTCCATTTGACAAATCTGACCATAATTCTATCCTCCCGATTCCTGCTTACAAGCACAAATGAAAGCAGGAAGCACCAGTGACATGATTAATAAAAAAGTGGTCAGTTGAAGCAGATGCTAAACTACAGGACTGTTTTGCTAGCACAGTCTGGAATATGTTCTGGGATTCCTCTGATGGCATTGAGAAATACACCACATCAGTCATTGGCTTCATCAATAAGTGCATTGATGACTTCGTCCCCACAATGACCGTACGTACATACCCCAACCAGAAGCCATGGATTACAGGCAAAAGGCTAGAGCTGCCGCTTTCAAGGAGCAGGACTCTAACCCGGAAGCTTATAAGAAATCGCGCTATTCCCGCCGATGAACCATCAAACAGGCGAAGCGTCAATACAGGACTAAGATCGAATCGTACTACACCGGCTCTGACACTCGTTGGATGTGGCAGGGCTTGCAAACCATTACAGACTACAAAGGGAAGCACAGCCGAGAGCTGCCCAGTGACACAAGCCTACCAGACGAGCTAAACTACTTCTATCCTCGCTTCGAGGCAAATAACACTGAAACATGCATGAGAGCACCAGCTGTTCAGGAAGACTGTGTGATCACGCTCTCCGCAGGCAATGTGAGTAAGACCTTTAAACAGATCATCATTCACAAGGCCGCAGGGCCAGACAGATTACCAGGATGTGTACTGCGAGCATGCGCTTACCAACTGGCACTGACATTTTCAACCTCTCCCTGTCCGTGTCTGTAATATCAACATGTTTTAAGCAGACCACCATAGTCCCTGTGCCCAAGAACACTAAGGTAACCTGCCTAAATGACTACTGACCCATAGCACTCACTTTTGTAGCCCATGAAGTGCTTTGAAAGGCTGGTCATGGCTCACATCAACACCATTATCCCAGAAACCCACTCCAATTTGCATACCGCCCTAACAGATACACAGATGATGCAATCTCTATTGCATTCCACACTGCCCTTTCCCACCTGGACAAAAGGAACAACTATGTGAGAATGCTATTCATTGACTACAGCTCAGCGTTCAACAGCATAGTGCCCTCAAAGCTCATCATTAAGCTAAGGATCCTGGGACTAAACACCTCGCTCTGCAACTGGATCCTGGACTTCCTGACGGGCCGCCCCAGGGGGTAAGGGTAGGTAGCAACACATCCGCAACGCTGATCCTCAACACAGGGGCCCCTCAGGGGTGCGTGCTCAGACCCTCCTGTACTCCCTGTTCACTCATGACTGCACGGCCTGGCACGACTCCAACACCATCATTAAGTTTGCCAATGGCACAACAGTGGTAGGCCTGATCACTGACAACAACGAGACAGCCTATGGGAGAGAGACCTGTCCGTGAGGTGCCAAGACAACAACCTCTGCCTCAACGTGACCAATACAAAGGAGATGATTGTGGACTACAAGAAAAAGAGGATTGAGCACGCCCCCATTTTCATAGACGGGGCTGTAGTGGGGTAGGTTGAGAGCTTCAAGTTCCTTGGCGTCTACATCACCAACAAACTAACATGGTCCAAACACACCAAGACAGTCGTAAAAAGGGCACGACAAAACCTATTCCCCCTCAGGAGACTAAAAACATTTGGTATGGGTCCTCAGATCCACATAAGGTTCTACAGCTGCACCATCAAGAGCATCCTGACTGGTTGCATCGCTGCCTGGTATGGCAACTGCTCAGCCTCCGACTGCAAGGCACTACAGAGGGGAGTGTGTACGGCCCAGTACATTACTGTGGCAAAGCTTCCTGCCATCCAGGACCTCTATACCAGGCGGTGTCAGAGGAAGGCCCTAAAACCGTACCGGAGCGCCAAGTCTAGGTCCAAGAGGCTTCTAAACAGCTTCTACCCCAAAGCCATAAGACTCCTGAATATCTAATCAAATGACTCTCTGACTATTTGCATTGCCCCTCCCCCCTTTTGCACCGCTGCTACTCTCTGTTGTTATCATCCATGCATGGTCACTTTAATAACTCTACCAACATGTACATATTGCCTCAATTACCTCAACTAACCGGTGCCCAACAACATTGACTCTGTACCGGTACCCCCCGTATATAGTCTCACTATTGTTATTTTCCTGTTGCTCTTTAATTACTTGTTACATTTCTTATTCATATTTTTTATTTTTATTTTTTTTAAACTGCATTGTTGGTTAAGGGTTTGTAAGTAAGCATTTCACTGTAAGGTCTACTACACCTGTTGTATTTGGTGCATGTGACTAATAAAATTTGATTTGCTAAATTATTATTTCATTTTATAATATAGGACAAAACACACATCACAACAAGAGAGAGACAACACTACATAAAGAGAGACATAGCAGCAGCACATGACAACACAGCATGGCAGTAACACAACATGGCAGCACCACAACATGGTAGCAGCACAAAACATGGTACAAACATTATTGGGCACAGACAACTTTTATTTATTTATTTATTTTTATTTCAGCTTTATTTAACCAGATAGGCCAGTTGAGAACAAGTTCTCATTTACAACAACACAAAGGGCAAGAAGGTAGAGACAACAATACATCGCACAAAGCAGCCACAAATACTGTCAGTAAGAATGTCCATGATTGAGTGTCCACTATGTTACGTCTAGTCTATGAGACCAGGCTGGCTATCCACATAGCCTACTTTAAACTTCCTCCCCAGTCATCAAGGCCTTCTGTAACCCTGTAGCACCTGTAGCCCGTCTAAACTAAACCACGCTGTCTCTCAGTCATTCCTACCGCCTGTGACTCAAACATGGCTTCGCAGCTCTGAACTCTTTAGTGCACTTTAAACACACCATCACCAGATCCATGTAGATACACGGCTCTGACCACCACCATCGTCAGTCTTTGAAGTGTCCTGAATCACCAGTGAACCGTGCCCGTCTTCAGACTCTCCGGACCACACCACTTATCCCCTCTCCATTAGCCATTAAGGCCATAAAGGCTTTAGAGTGATTGTGTTTATGGATCTGGGTGTCAGTCGGCTGTCTGTCTGTGAATTTGTGTCTGTGCATGCGTGAGTGTGTGTGTGTGCGTGTGTGTATTCATGCTTGCGTGTGTGCGTGTGTTTAGGGTCCATCAGCTGTTTCCGGAAGTTCAAAGGGCCACACCACCACTACCAGGTTCATCTCCATTAATATTAACTGTGGGGTGATGTCATCTGTCTGGTCTCTGAGGGCCTGACTGGATGTGATTAGAGGCTGGGCTGGAGCTTCTTTAGTGTCTTTTTTTTTTTTTTACCTATCTGTGGGTTAATGGACAGACATTTACACTGCTTGTCTCTCCTCTCCTCTCCTCTCCTCTCCTCTCCTCTCCATCTCCTCCTCTCCCCTCTTCCTTCAGGCCGACGCTGCAAAAAAAGAGCTGCTTCTCTCTGCTTCCCTCACCTGACAGCTGGATGTTCAGAGGGGTAAGTTGTTTACAATGTTATATCTATTGTTAGTCAGCATCCGAATAGGGCTGTGTGTTTGGTCTGTGTTTGGTCTGTGTGTGTGTGTGTGTGTGTGCGTGTGTGTGTGTGTGCGTGTGCGTGTGCGCGCGTGTGTGCGTGTGTTAACACTGCCATATTCATACTCCTCTGTATTGATTACAATCATTCTGATTACAATGGATCTCTGATCCCTACTCCGGAAATGAAAACATTATTTTTTTGTATTTATTTTCAATGAAGGAAAATGGCATTTTCACATGCAGATCTTTACCCAGGATGTCCTGTTAGTCTCTCCCCTCTGTGTTTGTCTGGAGCTAGGCTGAAAGACTGGCTGGGCCTGCCCATAGGGGCTATCGGCAAAAGTAGTGCCCTACGTGGGGAATAGGGTGCTGTTTTGAACACAGCCAGAGAGAGCATGTTACACATTTTACTTTCACTATGGTCTCACTTAACAATCCAGTTTGCTTGAACGTAATGGATTTCATTCATGTTTGATGAGTTTGATGGCTGATTGTATTTCATAGCAAACTTGCCACTGGATGGCAGAGGAATTAACGACTAGCTGTTTGGTTTTTGAGTGTCTTGAATTTGTTGCAGCTACACCTTGTGAGGCAGGGAGAAAACAAAGACGTGTGACAAAATGAACGTAAAGTTTCAGAACACAATGTCCCGATATCAGAGCAGTTATTACATGGTAAGATATGGTAGACAGGACCAGAGCCTTCTAGTTGGAATGTATCCAAAGCCTTATATATTTGGAATATATTTGGAATATTACAATTTTAGAGTCTTTGGATGTGACTTCAGCCTTTACCATGTTCACGCTGTGGCTGTAGATTCGTTAGCTCAGGTCAGACAGCCTGTCTATTTGAGGTCCTTGTAGCTGGAGGACTCCTGTCAATCAATGTAAACAGATCCTGTTCTGTGTTGCCTATCCTGTCCATGACTTTTGGCCTCAGCTCAGTTCCCCCTCCTGCACATTGCTCTGACGCTAGCGCTCTGACAGGGTCGGTTGGGCGAGCAGACAGTGAGTCTGGTGGTTGGAACAGCCAACACAAACAAGGCCAGGGGCTGGCACTTCGCTGGCATCTCACACCCAGAGATGAGCACTGGAATCCTGGACTGATTCAGTCGCTGGAGAGGAAAACAGAGCCCTGGCCTGACTTCCTTTCTTAGGGTAGATCACAACACTGTCAGTCTACTCTGCTGCATCAGAATTTTGTTGAAGATGAACGTTTGTTTGAAATACAGTATTTTATTGTAAAACCAACACATTTTGGCAAATGCCTTTATTTGGGTCTGAAGCGTCTGAATGTTGTGTTGCACTTCAAGACTTTAAAGTTTTATATATTCCAGAGATTTCAGCTGGAGCCACGGCAACTCCAGATATACAGTGCCTTGCAAAAGTATTCGGCCCCCTTGAACTTTGCGACCTTTTGCCACATTTCAGGCTTCAAACATAAAGATATAAAACTGTATTTTTTTGTGAAGAATCAACAACAAGTGGGACACAATCATGAAGTGGAACGACATTTATTGGATATTTCAAACTTTTTTAACAAATCAAAAACAGAAAAATTGGGCGTGCAAAATTATTCAGCCCCCTTAAGTTAATACTTTTTTAGCGCCACCTTTTGCTGCGATTACAGCTGTAAGTCGCTTGGGGTATGTCTCTATCAGTTTTGCACATCGAGAGACTGACATTTTTTCCCATTCCTCCTTGCAAAACAGCTCGAGCTCAGTGAGGTTGGATGGAGAGCATTTGTGAACAGCAGTTTTCAGTTCTTTCCACAGATTCTCGATTGGATTCAGGTCTGGACTTTGACTTGGCCATTCTAACACCTGGATATGTTTATTTTTGAACCATTCCATTGTAGATTTTGCTTTATGTTTTGGATCATTGTCTTGTTGGAAGACAAATCTCCGTCCCAGTCTCAGGTCTTTTGCAGACTCCATCAGGTTTTCTTCCAGAAATGTCCTGTATTTGGCTCCATCCATCTTCCCATCAATTTTAACCATCTTCCCTGTCCCTGCTGAAGAAAAGCAGGCCCAAACCATGATGCTGCCACCACCATGTTTGACAGTGGTGATGGTGTGTTCAGCTGTGTTGCTTTTACGCCAAACATAACGTTCTGCATTGTTGCCAAAAAGTTCAATTTTGGTTTCATCTGACCAGAGCACACCTTCTTCCACATGTTTGGTGTGTCTCCCAGGTGGCTTGTGGCAAACTTTAAACGACACTTTTTATGGATATCTTTAAGAAATGGCTTTCTTCTTGCCACTCTTCCATAAAGGCCAGATTTGTGCAATATACGACTGATTGTTGTCCTATGGACAGAGTCTCCCACCTCAGCTGTAGATCTCTGCAGTTCATCCAGAGTGATCATGGGCCTCTTGGCTGCATCTCTGATCAGTCTTCTCCTTTATGAGCTGAAAGTTTAGAGGGACGGCCAGGTCTTGGTAGATTTGCAGTGGTCTGATACTCCTTCCATTTCAATATTATCGCTTGCACAGTGCTCCTTGGGATGTTTAAAGCTTGGGAAATCTTTTTGTATCCAAATCCGGCTTTAAACTTCTTCACAACAGTATCTCGGACCTACCTGGTGTGTTCCTTGTTCTTCATGATGCTCTCTGCGCTTTTAACGGACCTCTGAGACTATCACAGTGCAGGTGCATTTATACGGAGACTTGATTACACACAGGTGGATTGTATTTATCATCATTAGTCATTTAGGTCAACATTGGATCATTCAGAGATCCTCACTGAACTTCTGGAGAGAGTTTGCTGCACTGAAAGTAAAGGGGCTGAATAATTTTGCACTCCCAATTTTTCAGTTTTTGATTTGTTAAAAAAGTTTGAAATATCCAATAAATGTCGTTCCACTTCATGATTGTGTCCCACTTGTTGTTGATTCTTCACAAAAAAATACAGTTTTATATCTTTATGTTTGAAGCCTGAAATGTGGCAAAAGGTCGCAAAGTTCAAGGGGGCCGAAAACTTTCGCAAGGCACTGTAGATATCAAACACACTTTGTTACTTATTTTCCTCAGTAATTACTGACTTCCTACGTGTTTCTTAATATATCATTAATGTAACATGAAAAGAACAACCCTGCTGGTGTCAAGTGGACCTATAACATTCTGGGGTCCTTTAGAATGTCTTCCAAGCACAGACCAGCACACTAAGACAGACCAGCACACTAAGACAGACCAGCACACTAAGACAGACCAGCACACTAAGACAGACCAGCACACTAAGACAGACCAGCACACTAAGACAGACCAGCACACTAAGACAGACCAGCACACTAAGACAGACCAGCACACTAAGACAGACCAGCACACTAAGACAGACCAGCACACTAAGACAGACCAGCACACTAAGACAGACCAGCACACTAAGACAGACCAGCACACTAAGACAGACCAGCACACTAAGACAGACCAGCACACTAAGACAGACCAGCACACTAAGACAGACCAGCACACTAAGACAGACCAACACACTAAGACAGACCAGCACACTAAGACAGACCAACACACTAAGACAGACCAGCACACTAAGACAGACCAGCACACTAAGACAGACCAGCACACTAAGACAGACCAGCACACTAAGACAGACCAGCACACTAAGACAGACCAGCACACTAAGACAGACCAGCACACTAAGACAGACCAGCACACTAAGACAGACCAGCACACTAAGACAGACCAGCACACTAAGACAGACCAGCACACTAAGACAGACCAGCACACTAAGACAGACCAGCACACTAAGACAGACCAGCACACTAAGACAGACCAGCACACTAAGACAGACCAGCACACTACTTTGGCTGTATTTCCTTTTGATTGCATGACATTTTTTGGTTGTGTTTGTGTGATTAAAACTGTCACAACAGTGACTGGTTTACATTGGCAGTGAGTGGATGCTTGATGGTAATCAGATTGAAACCGTATTGTCAGTGATTGTGCCAGGAAAGCACAGCGTCTTGTAAGGATAGAAGGTTGGTTTGTCTGGGAATGGGAGCGTGTATGGTGGAGGAGGCAGAACACCCAACAGGTTTCCAAAAAAGGAGTTTGCCCAAATACAATGCTTTAGACACACACAGCCAGACCATTTAGAGCAGCCAATCTATCTTCTGCACTCTGGAGAATGTTCCAAAACAACTGTTTCTGGCTTTTTCTTCTGTCGAAATGTGCTGTTTGTTTCTAAAGAATTAAATGTATTAATATAGGAAACCACTAGCTAGTGACATTTAACAAAAATATGAATGCAACATGCAACAATTTCAAAGATTTTACTGAGTCACAGTTCATATAAGGAAATCAGTCAATTTACATGGTCATCAGTGGCCGAGAGTTGATATTTTTTAACATGGATTTCACATGACTGGGAATAGAGATATGCATCTGTTGGTCACAGATACCATTAAAAAAAGGTAGGGGCGTGGATCAGAAAACCAGTCAGTATCTGGTGTGACCTCCCTTTGCCTCATCTCCTTCGCATATAGTTGATCAGGCTGTTGATTGTGGCCTGTGGAATGTTGTCCCACTCCTCTTCAATAGCTGTGTGATGTTGCTGGATATTGGCAGGAACTGGAATAAGCTGTTGTACACATCGATCCAGAGCATCTCAAACATGCTCAATGGGTGACATGTCTGGTGAGTATGCAGGCCATGGAATAACTGGGCCATTTTCAACTTCCAGGAAATGTGTACAGATCCTTGCAACATGGGGCCGTGCATTATCATGCTGAAACATGAGGTTATGGCGGCAGATGAATGGCACGGCAATGGGCCTCAGGATCTCATCGCGGTATATCTGTGCATTCAAATTGCCATTGATAAAATGCAATTCAGTTCGTTGTCCGTAGCTTATCCCTGCCCATACCATATCACCACCGCCACCATGGGGGACATCTGCCAGGCACAGTTGAAACCGGGATTCATCCACGAAGAGTACACTTCTCCAACGTGTCAGTGGTCATCGAAGGTGAGCAGTAACCCATTGAAGTTGGTGACGACGCCAAACTGCAGTCAGGTCAAGACCCTGGTGTGAACGATGAGCACGCAGATGGGCATCCCTAAGACGTTTTTCTGACAGTTTGTGCAGAAATTCTTCAGTTGTGCAAACCCACAGTTTCATCAGCTGTCCGGGTGGCTGGTCTCAGATGATCCCGCAGGTGAAGAAGCCAGATGTGGAGGTCCTGGGCTGGCATGGTTACACGTGATCTGTGATTGTGAGGGTATTGGGCATACTGCTAAATTCTCTAAAAAAGACAATGTAGGCGGCTTATGGTAGAGAAATGAACATTAAATTCTCAGCTCTGGTGGATATTCCTGCTGTCAGCATGCCAATTGCACTCTCCCTGAAAACTTCAGACGTCTGTGGCATTGTGTTGTGTGACAAAACGACATGTTATAGAGTGGCCTTTTATTGTCCCAAGCACAAGGTGCACCTGTGTAATGATCATGTTGATTATGGCTTAGATCCCGCTAACGGGATCGATATGACAACAGCCAGTGAAAGTGCAGGGCGCCAAATTCAAAACAACAGAAATCTCATAATTAAAATTCCTCAAACATAGAAGTATTTTACACCATTTTAAAGATAAACTTGTTGTTAATCCCACCACAGTGTCCGATTTCAAAAAGGCTTTACGACGAAAGCATACCATGCGATTATGTTAGGTCTGCACCTAGTCACAGAAAAACACAGCCATTTTTCCAGCCTAAGAGAGGAGTCACAAAAAGCAGAAATAGAGATAAAATTAATCACTAACCTTCTCCAGCGTGAATCACTACCCACTTTATCAACTGAACTGAAAAGGGCTTGGTTTCCCTTTTGCTTGTCATTGTGTAATTTCAACAGGGCAGGCCACCCCTGGGTCTGGACGTGTGTGTGTGTGTGTGTGTGTGTGCGTGCGTGCGTGCATGAACCTGGACCTGCTGCAGAGGTTGTTTCCGTCAGCTCCTAACGGACAGCACAACGTCAACATCTCCCCATCAAAACCTTTTGTCTTCAGCACACACCAAGCAACACACACACCAAGCTGACCAATTTGTCGTTGTGTTTTTCCTCGCTCGAGGCTGGCTGCGGGGTCACAGCCAAGTTGAGTGTGAATTGAATACAAAAGCATTAGCCACTACTCTGAGCGATGCTGTATCTATCTCAAGCAAAAGTCCTGACGAGAGATTACGATAAGGTATCCTATCTAAACACTGTAACAGGAACAGCTGCTTTCTTTCTGCCAGCAGTAGTTAGCTATATAGCTGTTTAAATAAGCTGAATCATAGTGGAGGAATGAGCTTCTCTGTCTGGTCTGGTTCTTCATGATGCCAGTGACTCTCACTACAGACTCTCAAAACCTCCTTTGTAATAATTATCCACTACTTACTTTGATTTAGATGTTTTGAGTTTCTCGGATTTACGTTTACTATGTTACCTGTAGTCTATGAGACCAGGCTGGCCATCCACATAGTATACTTTTGTTGATGCTATTTTAAACTCTTAGTACAAAAGTCCAAACTGGTAACACTTGTAACGTGTATTATATTGTGCAATCATTTTGTTTGGAGACATCTTTCACCACACAACACTTTATCCTAAATATACATGTGCTGTGAAATACCTTGAGAACATTGATCACCAAAACACAACATAATGATATCTTCTAAATGTAGTTGTTTAAGCAACCAGTTAATCCAATAGCAAAAAATGCTAGATACATGTTTCAAAATTGCGCTTTCAATGTATGCTCAAATACTGCAAATTACAGAACGTTGTATTGTTTTCAAATTAGGCAATACACTTGCACAATCCATCAAACATGTTAATGTTTATTCCATTTGTGATCAAAGGTGTGATCATTGAAGACATCTTTCTAATTATTGATGCAAAAAATACATGTACTGTTTAGATATATTTACAACATATTGTAATCAAATGAAACTAATGAAATGAATGAAAGAAACACAATGTTCAGCAGGCGCTAGTTAGCATCGAGCCTGGCTTGAGAATTTGGCCATTGGGTCTCATCAACATGGCAGTGAAGGTCCTCAGTTTTCATGTCCCCTTAGTGAAAAACCTTTTGGCATGGAGAATCCAAGCCTGACTTTGGTCTGGATTGATGTCATTGCATGCCTCATTCATGGCCTGAAGGAGAGTGGTACGCTCATGGGGATGGCGATCCTGTACCTTCTGCCTGTATTGTTATCATGTATTGTAATTTACGGTATTGTATTGTAATTATGTATTGTAGTTGTCCTGTGTGGCTAAGTTATTAAGAGCATGGAACTAGCAACACCAGAGTGGTGGGTTCTGTTCTCACTGGGGTAATATACAAAAATACTGTATGTGGACTCACTGTTGCCACTTTGGACAAAAACACCTGCTACGTAAAAGGCATATATTATGCTATTACGGTACTGTATTGGCCAATGCAACTCTAGTGAAGCAGTGTGACCCCCCCCTCTCCCATCAGAAAGACCAGAGCAACTTCATGTTTGATACATGTTTACTGTATAGCGGTGACCCCCCCTCTCCCATCAGAAAGACCAGAGCAACTTCATGTTTGATACATGTTTACTGTATAGCGGTGACCCCCCCCTCTCCCATCAGAAAGACCAGAGCAACTTCATGTTTGATACATGTTTACTGTATAGCGGTGACCCCCCCTCTCCCATCAGAAAGACCAGAGCAACTTCATGTTTGATACATGTTTACTGTATAGCGGTGACCCCCCCCCTCCCATCAGAAAGACCAGAGCAACTTCATGTTTGATACATGTTTACTGTATAGCGGTGACCCCCCCTCTCCCATCAGAAAGACCAGAGCAACTTCATGTTTGATACATGTTTACTGTATAGCGGTGACCCCCCCCCCTCCCATCAGAAAGACCAGAGCAACTTCATGTTTGATACATGTTTACTGTATAGCGGTGACCCCCCCCCTCCCATCAGAAAGACCAGAGCAACTTCATGTTTGATACATGTTTACTGTATAGCGGTGACCCCCCCTCTCCCATCAGAAAGACCAGAGCAACTTCATGTTTGATACATGTTTACTGTATAGCGGTGACCCCCCCTCTCCCATCAGAAAGACCAGAGCAACTTCATGTTTGATACATGTTTACTGTATAGCGGTGACCCCCCCTCTCCCATCAGAAAGACCAGAGCAACTTCATGTTTGATACATGTTTACTGTATAGCGGTGACCCCCCCCTCTCCCATCAGAAAGACCAGAGCAACTTCATGTTTGATACATGTTTACTGTATAGCGGTGACCCCCCCTCTCCCATCAGAAAGACCAGAGCAACTTCATGTTTGATACATGTTTACTGTATAGCGGTGACCCCCCCTCTCCCATCAGAAAGACCAGAGCAACTTCATGTTTGATACATGTTTACTGTATAGCGGTGACCCCCCCTCTCCCATCAGAAAGACCAGAGCAACTTCATGTTTGATACATGTTTACTGTATAGCGGATGCATTACATTCTGATCTCGTCAATATCAGATACAAAAACAAATCACAATAGTCCTAGCAGTACATTACAGTATCATATCATACTTTATATGTATATCATTTACAAAACACACATTTTCATTATGCAGTTCTCAAAATCTGTAGTAGACAAAACCAGTTTAAAATCCAGAGGTTTACCAAATGGTTATGGGATTATCAATTAAGAGCAGTCGGATTAAGTAATAGTAAAATGTATTTAACAAACGAGAAGAAAATCATGACCAAAAATAATGTGAGCATCACAATGTGAAAAGCAATGACTTTATATGAACATGTATTGCAATGTGAAACGGTGAGTCTGGTGAAAAAGGGAATGGATGACACACGTGTTGTACTTAGTCATTAGAAAATGTGCGTTGAGTTTTGAAACAACTGTCTTTTTGCTGATCTGCTAGGAGTTGTGTACTAAGAGTTGGAAAGTGTAACACATACTTGTGTGAATTGCACCTAAGCGATAGGAAAACACTGTATTAGCAATTTGAAGCTATTAAAATCTTTCACTTTGACGGTGAACATTTGTGGGGGAGGGGGAGGCTTTGGAGGACAGTTAATTGACATTATTTTTTTTCTTTATAAACTAACTTCTTTCGGCGTATAGCCCCCATTGGTGTACTTTTTGATCATTAAATGTCCTGTTCACTCTCACAGTACCATTAGCCCCTACAATGTCTGGTGATCTGAAGGAGGTACATCATCATGGTATACAGTAAGTATCCTGACTTGAAGACACAGGGTGGGATGCAGACAGCTGTGTAAGTGGTTGACTATGTACCTCCATAGAGACTGGCTGACAGGGTATGTTTTATTTCAGTCTTTCCTGGCTCCTGGTACAGAACAGCACAGAACATGGGAGTAGTCCTCCCTACCTCCCTGTCTCCTACCTCCCTCTTTCTGTCTGTCTGTCTGTTATTTCATAGCAGGGAGAGCTGGAGGGAAGATGATGCCTTTTTCCACTCATTAACTCACTCTGACTTGTTTTCCGATTTGTTAGCCACATAACGCATTTCCATCCAAATGTATTCATAGTGCATAGTTCATAGACTAAATACAAATGACTATTCGTGATTATTCATAATATAAGGAGTTACAATAAATCATTATGAAGTGTTGCTATCTTATTTGTCCCAACCCAACACTGTATCACGTTTCAAGATGTATTAATCATATGTATTTATCTCCAGGCCATGAACGTTCTGTTCCTTCAACCTGGAGATCAGGTTTAGAGGCTACGACTGAGATCCCAAATGGCACCCCTATTCCCTACATAGTGCACTAGAGAATTGGGTGCCATTTATGTTCACTACTGTTCTCATCAACTCTCTCCTCCACCATTTAAACTGACACTGAGTACTAAAGAAGCCTGTTCTGGCTAAAGGTTGCACCATTTCCCCATAAATAGCTGAGTTTGTAATTTTTTTTACATTTTTCCTCTCATTTTAGTGTTATCGGAACTTTGTTCGTCTGACACATTGGTTTGCCCTGTTCCTACGAGTGTAATAAAGATTAATGAATGCTACCATAAACAGTCAAAAGTTTGGACATACCTACTCATTCAAGGGTTTTTCCTTGTTTTTACTCATTTCTACATTGTAGAATAATAGTGAGGATATCAAAACTATGAAATAACACATGGAATCATGTAGTAACCAAAAAAGTGTTAAACAAATCAAAATATATTTCATATTTGAGATTCTTCAAAGTAGCCTCCACAATCACTCGAGCTCAACCCAATTGAGATGGTTTGGGATGAGTTGGACCACAGAGTGAAGGAAAAGCAGCCAACAAGTGCTCATCATATATGGGACATCCTTCAAGACTATTGGAAACGCATTCCAGGTGAAGCTGGTTGAGAGAGTGCCAAGAGTGTGCAAAGCTGTCATCAAGACAAAGGGTGGCTACTGTCGTGTCTTTACTATCATTAACTGAATACTGATAGTTTTTTATCAAAGATTCTCTGTAATTAAGTAATACTCGATTAGACTGATTAATCATGTAACCGTAATTACTAGGAAGTCGGGGCACCAAGGAAAAATATTCAGATTACAAAGTTATAATTTCCTAAAATAACTTTTCAAATATTTTCATATCTGATCCATAGTCTTATGATTTACTTTACCTCACGTTAGTCTCATTCCAAACGTCGTAAATTGTTGGTTATCTGCACGAACCCAGTCTTCACTATGAGTCATCCATACATCAATTGTCTTAAATAATTGATTTATTACTAACTAAGTAATTCACAGAAATGCATAAACAAACAAACAAGGTAAATGTGGTTACATGAAATGAGAATGTACCCTAGTGGGCTGAACCGGCATAGCGGCTTGTTAGACAAAAGGGGAAGTGGGGGTCGACTAAGAAGTCACTACAGAGTTGATAATTATAACAATTGAAATGCTAATCCTTTGCACATGAACGCTCACTCATTCGGGAACAATTGCAATCAATATATATATTTACGCTCAGTGTGTCGTCTTGATCGCTGGTGAAAAGTTCATTTATTTTGTAGAATTGTCCGTCTCTCTCCCTCTCTCTCTCTGTTGTGGTTATAGTGGATAGTTCAGAGTGACATTCATTAGTTTCGTTATAGAATGGATGTTTTGGCGGTTGTCGTTCTTCGTGTTCAATGATACCGAATTCCTAGCTGCAGACTAGTAATTCATATCAAAGACTTGTTCTTATTCTGTCGGTATCGATAGTCTAAGAGTTTAACCACGTGGTATGGTTAAAAAGATTCTACAACCTTTGTAGTGTTTTTTTTTTAGAAAAACATGGTCTGCAACCTTTAGCCATCTCATAATTGAAGTAAGCTCGGTCTGTCGATCGAAAACCCGAGTGGGGGTTTGATTCGAAAGGCAGAAAAGGGCTGTCCCAGGACGCTTGACCCTAACTGGGCTCAGGGGTGGTCCTCTGATTTAGTTAACACCAATCCCCTTTTTGAGTTTTGCTTCAGTCCAAAATCATATTACACACTTTTACAAACAATACTGTTTGTTCTCATCATACACACTCATTCATCTTATACAACAATTAGATGTAAACCTCATATCTGAGGCTATTATATAAACAGCGTTATGGTAATGTGGCCACACCGTCTCCCATGAGCTTCCCAAGTTGTGACAAACGGACCAGTTCGTAGCTGGATTCTTCACCAATCTTTTATACCCAAATAGGCCAACGTCATGACACTACTTTGAAGAATCTCAAATGTAAAATATATTTTGATTTGTTTAACACTTTTTTGGTTACTACATGATTCCATAAATGTTATTTCAAAGTTTTGATGTCTTCACTATTATTCTACAATGCAGAATATAGCGCAAATAAAGAAAAACCCTTGAATGAGTAGGTGTGTCCAATCCTTTGACTGGTACTGTACTTCATTGCAATGTTTCAACCGGAGTTAACTGGGTGCAGTTATCTTTTTTTCTCTGAGGATTTCTTTCCCCATGTGGAATTCCACCTGGGCGACGTGTTCAGTCTGGAGTTGGCAGCCACTAGTCCAGAGTCAGGCTCTACCTGGCACTTTACCAAATCTTTTGCACCCTGCACCTGGATAATTGTGCGCGTGCGTGTGTGTGTGTGTGTGTGTGCGTGCGTGCGTGCGTGCGTGCGTGTTCACTACAGTTGAACTGTGTGGCCCTGTTGTTTGTCCTTCTCCTAACCTTTAGAGTAACTTGCGGCAAATCTCGAAAGTATTATTGTAATCTCGGACCACAAGACTAGGACAACATGATAACATGTTGCTTCCAGTGAGGTTATCTAATGTTGTGGTCTAGCCTATACACTTTGTCGGCTATAGCATTAGCTCAAAAATCTACAAAATATTCATATTGATCAGCAAACACCTTGAGTGAGGTTTTCAGACAGGAATTGGATTGAAGCATTTAAAATATATAAATATAATTCTAATGAAAGCAGAATATCGATCAACACGAACGTTTTCAACTTATGAAACACGAAACAAATGAATTAAATAAAACATTTTGGATTGAAGCATAAAGTAACAGTAGGTCAATGCGGCGACATCATTAATGCTAATTACAGTCGGGGTTATTCAAATAGAACTTGTACTGCAGTTCGTAAAACACTTCAAAGTGGATGAAACTGCACCTTCAGGGGCACATTTCAGACATGTATTTTATAATGTGAGTTATTGTCAGATGATTACTACTGTACTTGCTGCGTGGTGTCACCCTCAATGTGTCTTGCTGCAGCAAGCAGGTATTTTGAAAGTCACTCTTTGCTGCTCCAAACTGCAGGCTATAAATCAGCTATACATGTTCTTGTTTTTATCTTGTCTCAAGATGGTTTATGTAATCCACACGTACTTAAGTAATACACTGTTACACAGGGCATGTTTTTCAGGCATACTTTCTTTATTAAAGTTAAAGGTCATCTTGAGGACTTCAGTCTTAGCTATCTGTTATGGTGTCGTCGTCGTCGTCCCCCCACCACCACCACCAGGAAATACAGGAAATGCTTCCAGGAAGTTGTGACTCACAGTAGCGTCTTAAATTCCTGTTAGTTTCCTGTTAGCTTCCTGTTCTCACAAGCAACACTCTGTTAGGTGAACAACATCCTGTCATACACCTACTGTACTGTAGGCAGTTAACTAAATACTTTACCATCCACTGCACAGTTGTTTCTTTCCCAAATATGGGCAATGTTGTTATCAGGTTATCTGTGTCACCAGGGCTGGAATGACGAGTGATTGAAAAAAAAAACATTTATTGATTCCCATAGGGGAAATACATTGGATTTGATATGGAGTAAGATGATCACATTGAATGTGATGGTAAACATTGGTTTGCAGGCTATAAAAGTATTTCACACTGTCACACATTTCCAACAGCATGGATTTTTTTCAGTGGAAATAAAGCTTTTAAGGCATATAGTACTGCCAGTTCTTTATTGACCTCAGTAATGGGTGTGAGAAGTGGGCCACAGAACCTAATGGTCATGAGGAGAGGGCAATAGCACTGCATCCCTAATATTGCTCTCTTTATCTGTGGCCAGAGACTGCATTGTCTGCTTGTCTGAGGTAGCAGGGGTAGAGGTAGCAGGGCACGAGGGTGGGCGGTGCACTAACTTTTCGGACGAGAAGAAGAAAAAAACTGTGTGGTCTGTCGGCCTTTGTGACTCGTCAGGCTCGATATAGCATCAGCTCAGTTACTCCTCTCGCTACATCCTGTTGTGAAGCAGCGCGACTCGGCCTCGTCTGGCTGTCGCTCATGCATGGGGCTCTCTCTCTATCACACACTCAAACAGACACAGGCTCATACACACCTCTGTGGACCCTGTGTGTGAAAAGCAAGCTGGATGTGAGACCCTTGTTTCCTGGGCTAGCAGAGGAACAGACTAGATCTGAGTCTGTGTGACCTGGGCTATCTGAAGAACAGGCTGGATCTGGGCTAGCAGAGGAACAGACTAGATCTGAGTCTGTGTGACCTGGGCTATCTGAAGAACAGGCTGGATCTGGGCTATCTGAAGAACAGGCTGGATCTGGGCTATCTGAAGAACAGGCTGGATCTGGGCTAGCAGTGTCCCTCAGTGGGAAAGGAAACCGTTAACGTGACTCTGGGGAGCAAACCGGCTCAGGGGTCCCTGATGATGGGGTGTTGTCTGTTTGTGCATCAGAAGGTGAGTAAGAGGAGAGGTCCAACCCTGCTCTGGAAGATAGTTATAGTGAGAGTCCTACCAACCCTGCTCTGGAGGATAGTTATAGTGAGAGTCCTACCAACCCTGCTCTGGAGGATAGTTATAGTGAGAGTCCTACCAACCCTGCTCTGGAGGATAGTTATAGTTATAGTGAGAGTCCTACCAACCCTGCTCTGGATGATAGTTATAGTGAGAGTCCTACCAACCCTGCTCTGGAGGATAGTTATAGTTATAGTGAGAGTCCTACCAACCCTGCTCTGGAGGATAGTTATAGTGAGAGTCCTACCAACCCTGCTCTGGAGGATAGTTATAGTGAGAGTCCTACCAACCCTGCTCTGGAGGATAGTTATAGTGAGAATCCTACCAACCCTGCTCTGGAGGATAGTTATAGTGAGAATCCTACCAACCCTGCTCTGGAGGATAGTTATAGTGAGAGTCCTACCAACCCTGCTCTGGAGGATAGTTATAGTGAGAATCCTACCAACCCTGCTCTGGAGGATAGTTATAGTGAGAATCCTACCAACCCTGCTCTGGAGGATAGTTATAGTGAGAATCCTACCAACCCTGCTCTGGAGGATAGTTATAGTGAGAATCCTACCAACCCTGCTCTGGAGGATAGTTATAGTGAGAATCCTACCAACCCTGCTCTGGAGGATAGTTATAGTGAGAGTCCTACCAACCCTGCTCTGGAGGATAGTTATAGTTATAGTGAGAGTCCTACCAACCCTGCTCTGGAGGATAGTTATAGTGAGAGTCCTACCAACCCTGCTCTGGAGGATAGTTATAGTGAGAGTCCTACCAACCCTGCTCTGGAGGATAGTTATAGTGAGAATCCTACCAACCCTGCTCTGGAGGATAGTTATAGTGAGAATCCTACCAACCCTGCTCTGGAGGATAGTTATAGTGAGAGTCCTACCAACCCTGCTCTGGAGGATAGTTATAGTGAGAATCCTACCAACCCTGCTCTGGAGGATAGTTATAGTGAGAATCCTACCAACCCTGCTCTGGAGGATAGTTATAGTGAGAATCCTACCAACCCTGCTCTGGAGGATAGTTATAGTGAGAATCCTACCAACCCTGCTCTGGAGGATAGTTATAGTGAGAATCCTACCAGCCCTGAAATTACCATGTATTTTATATTTTTCTGTTTCAGCCTGCATTACAAATTAAGTGATAGTTGAATTGCATAACCTGTTGGAAGCCAATAATCAGGCAATGTTAGTAGTACTTCATCCTGCTTAGCTAAGGGAATGCATAAACTGCCACAATAATTATTGTCTCAAGGTATAATATTCTTTATTCAATTTTGAACATCATCTGTAATGTTCTATTAGTAGGTTATGCAAAAAAAAAGTTTGCATTGTCCAATCACACACTACTTACTACCTTTTAGGACAGACCTGTCACATATTAGTGAGATGAACAGGTCTTCACAACATTCTCTGGTCTGGAGGAAACAGAGGTAGTTTCACTGTATAGTCAAACAGAGAGCTAGTCACCATCTGTTGTGTCCCCATGCACTCAATGATCTGTATGATAAGGTGTGTGTGTGTGTGTGTGTGTGTGTGTGTGTGTGTGTGTGTGTGTGTGTGTGTGTGTGTGTGTGTGTGTGTGTGTGTGTGTGTGTGTGTGTGTGTGTGTGTGTGTGTGTGTGTGTGTGTGTGTGTGTGTGTGTGTGTGTGTGCGCGTATGTATGTGTGTGTGTGTGTGTGGAAGACTCGTCACCTGTCACTCTTTACACAAAGTGTTACATGTTCCCTGGATCGGCTGCACCTGCTGTGCCTCTAGAGCAAAGACTTGCCTTAATGTGAACTAGGCTGAGTGAAGCCTTAATGTGAACTAGGCTGAGTGAAGCCTTAATGTGAATTAGGCTGAGTGAAGCCTTAATGTGAACTAGGCTGAGTGAATATAAACTAGTGAAACGTTTTGACACTAAGCTAACATGTTCTTTATGTATGATTCTTTCTATGGGAAGAAAATGATTTATTTATACCTGGTGTTGGTCTACGAGATGGGGGCTGGGGGTTGTAGGGCTTGGGAAGTTGCACTGGAAAAGGGCAGGGGGTTGGTGATGGAGAAGGGAAGGGGGTGATGGAGGAGGGAACGGGGTTAGTGATGGAGAAGGGAAGGGGGTGATGGAGGAGGGAACGGGGTTAGTGATGGAGAAGGGAAGGGGGTGATGGAGGAGGGAAGGGGGTGATGGAGAAGGGAAGGGAAGGGAATGGGGTGATGGAGAAGGGAAGGGGGTTGGTGATGGAGAAGGGAAGGGGGTTGGGGATGGAGAAGGGAAGGGGGTTGGGGATGGAGAAGGGAAGGGGGTTGGGGATGGAGAAGGGCAGGGGGTGATGGAGAAGGGAAGGGGGTTGGTGATGGAGAAGGGCAGGGGGTGATGGAGAAGGGAAGGGGGTTGGTGATGGAGAAGGGCAGGGGGTGATGGAGAAGGGAAGGGGGTGATGGAGAAGGGCAGGGGGTTGGTGATGGAGAATGGCAGGGGGTGATGGAGAAGGGAAGGGGGTTGGTGATGGAGAAGGGCAGGGGGTGATGGAGAAGGGAAGGGGGTCGGTGATGGAGAAGGGCAGGGGGTGATGGAGAAGGGAAGGGGGTTGGTGATGGAGAAGGGAAGGGGGTGATGGAGAAGGGAAGGGGGTGATGGAGAAGGGAAGGGGGTGATGGAGAAGGGAAGGGGGTTGGTGATGGAGAAGGGAAGGGGGTGATGGAGAAGGGAAGGGGGTGATGGAGAAGGGAAGGGGGTTGGTCATGGAGAAGGGCAGTGGGTGATGGAGAAGGGCAGGGGGTGATGGAGAAGGGCAGGGGGTGATGGAGAAGGGCAGGGGGTGATGGAGAAGGGAAGGGGGTTGGTGATGGAGAAGGAAAGGGGGTGATGGAGAAGGGAATGGGGTTGGTGAAGGAGAAGGGAAGGGGGTGATGGAGAAGGGAATGGGTTGGTGATGGAGAAGAGAAGGGGGTGATGGAGAAGGGAAGGGGGTGATGGAGAAGGGCAGGGGGTTGGTGATGGAGAAGAGAAGGGAAGGGAATGGGGTGATGGAGAAGGGAAGGGGGTTGGTGATGGAGGAGGGCAGGGGGTTGGTGATGGAGAAGGGAAGGGAAGGGGGTTGGTGATGGAGAAGGGAAGGGAAGGAGGTTGGTGATGGAGAAGGGAAGGGGGTTGGTGATGGAGAAGGGATGGGGGTTGGTGATGGAGAAGGGAAGGGGGTTGGTGATGGAGAAGGGAAGGGGGTGATGGAGAAGGGAAGGGGGTTGGTGATGGAGAAGGGAAGGGGGTTGGTGATGGAGAAGGGAAGGGGGTTGGTGATGGAGAAGGGAAGGGGGTTGTTGATGGAGAAGTGCAGGGGGTGATGGAGAAGGGAAGGGGGTTGGTGATGGAGAAGGGCAGGGGGTGATGGAGAAGGGAAGGGGGTTGGTGATGGAGAAGGGCAGGGGGTGATGGAGAAGGGAAGGGGGTTGGTGATGGAGAAGGGAAGGGGGTGATGGAGAAGGGAAGGGGGTTATGGAGAAGGGAAGGGGGTTGGTGGTGGAGAAGGGCAGGCGGTTATGGAGAAGTGAAGGGGGTTGGTGAATGTAGAAGGGAAGGGGATGATGGAGAAGGGAAGGGGGTGATGGAGAAGGGCAGAGGGTTGGTGATGGAGAAGGGAAGGGGGTGATGGAGAAGGGAAGGGGGTTGGTGATGGAGAAGGGCAGGGGGTGATGGAGAAGGGCAGGGGGTTGGTGATGGAGAAGGGAAGGGGATGATGGAGAAGGGAAGGGGGTGATGGAGAAGGGCAGAGGGTTGGTGATGGAGAAGGGAAGGGGGTTATGGAGAAGTGAAGGGGGTTGGTGAATGTAGAAGGGAAGGGGATGATGGAGAAGGGAAGGGGGTGATGGAGAAGGGCAGAGGGTTGGTGATGGAGAAGGGAAGGGGGTGATGGAGAAGGGAAGGGGGTTGGTGATGGAGAAGGGCAGGGGGTTATGGAGAAGGGCAGGGGGTGATGGAGAAGGGAAGGGGGTTGGTGATGGAGAAGGGCAGGGGGTGATGGAGAAGGGAAGGGGGTTGGTGATGGAGAAGGGAAGGGGGTTGGTGATGGAGGAGGGAAGGGGGTTGGTGATGGAGAAGGGAAGGGGGTTGGTGATGGAGAAGGGCAGGGGGTTATGGAGAAGTGAAGGGGGTTGGTGAATGTAGAAGGGAAGGGGGTGATGGAGAAGGGAAGGGGGTGATGGAGAAGGGCAGGGGGTTGGTGATGGAGAAGGGCAGGGGGTGATGGAGAAGGGAAGGGGGTTGGTGATGGAGAAGGGAAGGGGGTTGGTGATGAAGAAGGGCAGGGGGTGATGGAGAAGGGAAGGGGGTTGGTGATGGAGAAGGGAAGGGGGTGATGGAGAAGGGAAGGGGGTTGGTGATGGAGAAGTGAAGGGGGTTGGTGATGGAGAATGGAAGGGGGTTGGTGATGGAGAAGGGCAGGGAGTGATGGAGAAGGGAAGGGGGTTGGTGATGGAGAAGGGAAGGGGGTGATGGAGAAGGGAAGGGGGTTGGTGATGGAGAAGGGCAGGGGGTGATGGAGAAGGGAAGGGGGTTGGTGATGGAGAAGGGAAGGGGGTTGGTGATGGAGAAGGGAAGGGGGTGATGGAGAAGGGAAGGGGGTGATGGAGAAGGGCAGGGGGTTGGTGATGGAGAAGGGCAGGGGGTGATGGAGAAGGGCAGGGGGTGATGGAGAAGGGAAGGGGGTTGGTGATGGAGAAGGGAAGGGGGTGATGGAGAAGGGAAGGGGGTTGGTGATGGAGGAGGGAAGGGGGTTGGTGATGGAGAAGGGAAGGGGGTTGGTGATGGAGAAGGGCAGGGGGTTATGGAGAAGTGAAGGGGGTTGGTGAATGTAGAAGGGAAGGGGGTGATGGAGAAGGGAAGGGGGTGATGGAGAAGGGCAGGGGGTTGGTGATGGAGAAGGGCAGGGGGTTGGTGATGGAGAAGGGCAGGGGGTGATGGAGAAGGGAAGCGGGTTGGTGATGGAGAAGGGCAGGGGGTGATGGAGAAGGGAAGGGGGTTGGTGATGGAGAAGGGAAGGGAGTTGGTGATGGAGAAGGGAAGGGGGTTGGTGATGGAGAAGGGAAGGGGGTGATGGAAAAGAGAAGGGAAGGGAATGGGGTGATGGAGAAGGGAAGGGGGTTGGTGATGGAGGAGGGCAGGGGGTTGGTGATGGAGAAGGGCAGGGGGTTGGTGATGGAGGAGGGCGGGGGGTTGGTGATGGAGAAGGGCAGGGGGTTGGTGATGGAGAAGGGCAGGGGGTGATGGAGAAGGGAAGGGGGTTGGTGATGGAGAAGGGAAGGGGGTTGGTGATGGAGGAGGGCGGGGGGTTGGTGATGGAGAAGGGCAGGGGGTTGGTGATGGAGGAGTGCAGGGGGTTGGTGATGGAGAAGGGCAGGGGGTTGGTGATGGAGAAGGGAAGGGGGTTGGTGATGGAGGAGGGCAGGGGGTTGGTGATGGAGAAGGGCAGGGGGTTGGTGATGGAGAAGGGAATGGGGTTGGTGATGGAGAAGGGAAGGGGGTTGGTGATGGAGGAGGGCAGGGGGTTGGTGATGGAGAAGGGAAGGGGGTTGGTGATGGAGAAGGGAATGGGCAGTGGTGTAAAGTACTTAAGTTTTTGGGGGTATCTGTACTTTACCATTTATATTTTTGACAACTTTTACTTTTACTCCATTACATTCCTAAAGAAAATAATGTACTTTTTACTCCTTAGATTTTCCCTGACTCTGTAACGTCTGCTTCCAACTCACACTTTCAAACACGTAGATCCCCTGAACGCAGCTCACTCTCCAGATCCCAATCACCTGAATTCTGATCACCTGTTCACACACCTGTATGTCATTATCACACACTATTTAGTTCAGTTCTTTGCACCGCATCATTGTGAGGTATTGTTTGTTTTGTGACACACCTCTATTCGGAGCTCTGTTTTTCCCGTAATTTACTCCTCCCGTGTATGATAGGACTTGGACTGCCTCACCAACGACACCTTTCGCCTATTCCCTGCCTGTACTTTAGCCTATCGGATTTCCTGTTATCAACCGATTGCCTGGCCTCCCGGACGATATTACTAGCCTTTTCTCTGTCTGTAGTGTTGCCTTTTTGGACCCCCTGTGTATGACCTTCTGCCTGCCCCTGAACCCAGCTACCTGCCTCTTCTTGTGGTCCTTTACAAATTAACACCTGCTGCGCCCTGCGCTTGAAACCAGCTCTCTGTCTCCCATCGTGTTCATTACATGCACCCAAAAGTACTTGTTACATTTTGAATCCTTTAGCAGGACAGGAACATTTTCTAATTCATGTCATTATCAAGAGAACATCCCTTATCATCCCTACTGCCTCTGATCTGGCAGACTCACTAAACAGAGAACATCCCTCATCTCTACTGCCTCTGATCTGGCAGACTGACTAAACAGAGAACATCCCTTATCATCCCTACTGCCTCTGATCTGGCAGACTCACTAAACACAAATGCTTAGCTTGTCAATTATGTCTGAGTGTTGAACTGTGACCCTGGCTATCCGTAAATTAAAAAACAAGACAATTGTGTCGTCTGGTTTGCTTAATATAAGACTTTTTTTTTAATGATTTATACTTTTACTTTTTATACTTACAGTTGAAGTTGGAAGTTTACATACACCTTAGCTAAATACATTTAAACTCAGTTTTTCAGAATTCCTGACATTTAATCCTAGTAAAGATTTCCTGTCTTAGGGCAGGGGGGAAGGGGGATGGTGATGGAGAAGGGAAGGGGGTTGGTGATGGAGAAGGGATGGGGGTTGGTGATGGAGAAGGGAAGGGGGATGGTGATGGAGAAGAGAAGGGGGTTGGTGATGGAGAAGAGAAGGGGGATGGTGATGGAGAAGAGAAGGGGGTTGGTGATGGAGAAGAGAAGGGGGATGGTGATGGAGAAGAGAAGGGGGATGGTGATGGAGAAGGGCAGGGGGTTGGTGATGGAGAAGGGCAGGGGGTTGGTGATGGAGAAGAGAAGGGGGATGGTGATGGAGAAGAGAAGGGGGATGGTGATGGAGAAGGGCAGGGGGTTGGTGATGGAGAAGGGCAGGGGGTTGGTGATGGAGAAGGGGGATGGTGATGGAGAATGGGGTGGTGATGGAGAAGGGAAGGGGGTTGGTGATGGAGAAGAGAAGGGGGATGGTGATGGAGAAGAGAAGGGGGATAGTGATGGAGAAGAGAAGGGGGTTGGTGATGGAGAAGAGAAGGGGGATGGTGATGGAGAAGAGAAGGGGGTTGGTGATGGAGAAGGGAAGGGGGATGGTGATGGAGAAGAGAAGGGGGATGGTGATGGAGAAGAGAAGGGGGATGGTGATGGAGAAGAGAAGGGGGATGGTGATGGAGAAGAGAAGGGGGTTGGTGATGGAGAAGAGAAGGGGGATGGTGATGGAGAAGAGAAGGGGGATGGTGATGGAGAAGAGAAGGGGGTTGGTGATGGAGAAGAGAAGGGGGATGGTGATGGAGAAGAGAAGGGGGATGGTGATGGAGAAGAGAAGGGGGATGGTGATGGAGAAGAGAAGGGGGGTGGTGATGGAGAATGGAAGGGGGATGGTGATGGAGAAGAGAAGGGGGATGGTGATGGAGAAGAGAAGGGGGGTGGTGATGGAGAAGGGAAGGGGGTTGGTGATGGAGAAGAGAAGGGGGTTGGTGATGGAGAAGGGAAGGGGGTTGGTGATGGAGAAGAGAAGGGGGATGGTGATGGAGAAGAGAAGGGGGATGGTGATGGAGAAGAGAAGGGGGATGGTGATGGAGAAGAGAAGGGGGGTGGTGATGGAGAAGAGAAGGGGGATGGTGATGGAGAAGAGAAGGGGGATGGTGATGGAGAAGAGAAGGGGGGTGGTGATGGAGAATGGAAGGGGGATGGTGATGGAGAAGAGAAGGGGGATGGTGATGGAGAAGAGAAGGGGGGTGGTGATGGAGAAGGGAAGGGGGTTGGTGATGGAGAAGAGAAGGGGGATGGTGATGGAGAAGAGAAGGGGGGTGGTGATGGAGAAGAGAAGGGGGATGGTGATGGAGAAGAGAAGGGGGATGGTGATGGAGAAGAGAAGGGGGTTGGTGATGGAGAAGAGAAGGGGGTTGGTGATGGAGAAGAGAAGGGGGTTGGTGATGGAGAATGGAAGGGGGATGGTGATGGAGAAGAGAAGGGGGATGGTGATGGAGAAGAGAAGGGGGTTGGTGATGGAGAAGAGAAGGGGGTTGGTGATGGAGAAGAGAAGGGGGATGGTGATGGAGAAGAGAAGGGGGATGGTGATGGAGAAGAGAAGGGGGATGGTGATGGAGAAGAGAAGGGGGTTGGTGATGGAGAAGAGAAGGGGGTTGGTGATGGAGAAGAGAAGGGGGGTGGTGATGGAGAATGGAAGGGGGATGGTGATGGAGAAGAGAAGGGGGATGGTGATGGAGAAGGGAATGGGGTTGGTGATGGAGAAGGGAAGGGGGATGGTGATGGGAAGGGGGTTGGTGATAGAGAAGAGAAGGGGGATGGTGATGGAGAAGAGAAGGGGGTTGGTGATGGAGAAGAGAAGGGGGGTGGTGATGGAGAAGAGAAGGGGGATGGTGATGGAGAATGGGGTGGTGATGGAAATGATGAAAAGTAGTGATGCTGCTGAGTTGTTGACTCCAGGCTTCATCATACTATCCATGTCAGAATGTCTCTGCAAACTAACTATATATATCAATATCTTCAATATAGATCTGTCACTCAAATGTTAATGTGTTAATTGTAAGATAAAGCTCTCTGTCAAGTTTCCCTATTAATTGGAAGTGAATCTTTCAGTTCCATGAACTATGACTGGTGTCCTTTCAGTCGAAACAGTTGTGTTTCTCTGAATGCTTAATAAGATTTCAAATAATGATGACCTAGAGTAGTCAGTTTACTGGAAAACGTTGTCTCCAGAAACCATGGTAGAACTAAGGGCGCCAGTCATTTCCTGTTAAGAAACGTTTTTTTCATCATGTGTAACATACATTCTCACTCATCATTATTCACGATCCATTCAGGACTATCCATAACCATGGTAGCATCCACATTAATGTAGAGGTGTTTAGAAACAAATTCTATTCATATTTACAAAAAAAGTGACTCCAAAATTAAATCCATTTCTATCGGGCACAAAATAATCTGAAACACAACCAAAACAAACAGCAAATGCATCCAACAAGTTTGTGTAGTCACAACCTTAATGTAATCATTGCGCACTAGGAACATGGGACCAAATGTTACATTTTGACTACTTTAATACACATGAAATTGTCCCAATACTTTTGGTCCCCTAAAATGGGGGACTATGTACAAAAAGTGCTGTCATTTTTTACTGAACTACCCTCATAGTCATTGTATCATTTCAAATCCAACGTGTTGGAGTACAGAGCCAAAACAACTAAATGATCACGGTCCTTTTGGAGCTCACTGTAAGTGTTTAGATACGTCTGTGCTACCAAGACTATTGGCATACGGCTTCCATACAGTATGTAACACGCTCCAAACAACACACCTGTCTGCGTTGTGCTCCATGTTCCCCATTGTTCAGCTGGAGAAGATCTGTTGGAGTGTGTTGTGATGTTCTGTTTAAAGTAGGAAGGATGTGTCATTGTTGTGTTCAGCTCAGCTCCAGACAATGTGTGTGCGTCTGTGGAGATGTCGTGGAGACGTCGTGGAGACGTCGTGGAGACAATACACAAGCTTTTTGGAGAGATTTTTGTGAGGACAAACACCGTTGTTTCAGGCCAAATATACCCCCATCAGTTGTACAACCTGAGTGTGTACCGTGTTGTACTGAGTTCACATACATAATTCATCTTTCTCTCTGTGCTTCCTGTGTTCCATTACATACATTGTTCAACTGCTCTCCCTGACCTCAGAGAAGCCCTGGTAGCCAAGCTGGAGAACACTTGTTGTCATGGAAATTAAACTGTTCTAGGGCAACAATAATAACACACTACAGCCTGTGGAGAATACAATGCCAAGTAGAAGGAAACAGCGGATGGAATCCATTTAGACTAACTGCTGCTAGGCCCGTAAATATAGCAGCCTAGTTTATCTACTAAAATGTTTGGGGAAGAGCCAACTATTAAGTGCACCAGTGATTGGCTTACTGTATGCTGGATTTCTGTTAGCCTGAGGCACATGGATGTTTCATTCCTATCGAAACTCTGAATCGGAGTATGAAAAATATAGGAATAGGCTTTACCTCTTCTTCTCACTAGCCTCATAGCCTACATATAGAAAGAGACTGTACCTCTTCTTATTACTGGCCTCATAGCCTCCATATAGAAAGAGACTGTACCTCTTCTTCTCACTGGCCTCATAGCCTCCATATAGAAAGAGGCTGTACCTCTTCTTCTCACTGGCCTCATAGCCTCCATATAGAAAGAGGCTGTACCTCTTTTTATTACTGGCCTCATAGCCTCCATATAGAAAGAGGCTGTACCTCTTCTTCTCACTGGCCTCATAGCCTCCACATAGAAAGAGGCTGTACCTCTTCTTCTCACTGGCCTCATAGCCTCCATATAGAAAGAGGCTGTACCTCTTCTTCTCACTGGCCTCATAGCCTCCATATAGAAAGAGGTTGTACCTCTTCTTCTCACTGGCCTCATAGCCTCCATATAGAAAGAGGCTGTACCTCTTCTTATTACTGGCCTCATAGCCTACATATAGAAAGAGTCTGTACCTCTTCTTCTCACTGGCCTCATAGCCTCCATATAGAAAGAGGCTGTACCTCTTCTTCTCACTGGCCTCATAGCCTCCATATAGAAAGAGACTGTACCTCTTCTTCTCACTGGCCTCATAGCCTCCATATAGAAAGAGGCTGTACCTCTTCTTCTCACTGGCCTCATAGCCTCTATACCTTCATTTAACCTTTATCAATCACGAAAGACCCTAGAGGTTAGAAACCCTTTTTGGTTTTCATAGGTCAACCTGTAGCTTAGCAACCGTGTGAGGTAGTAAATTACTTTAATTCAGTTGCTCTCATGTCACTTAAACTTCAATGTTGTCCCTAAAACTCACCCTTTGTGTTGTTGTTGTGTGTTTACAGAAAAAGAGGAAACAGATGAGGGATGTGGACTCTCTCAGCCTGTGCAGTCTGGACATCAACGTGAGTACAGATTCAACTCAGAACACTGGCTTTGTCTTCACCCCTCCTTTCCACTCTATCGCTGTCTCTCTGACATTAACTTGTTAGGACCATCTTAAACACCTTTGTATGGTAGCTCCCATCTCTCCTCTTCTTACCGATAAGTGATATTCTAAACAACAACGGCAATTGCTCCAGAGCTGTATTTTCAAAGACAAGACTGAAGAAACCTTGACACACCAGACAGTGTGTAGCTCAGTCAAAAAAATAGCACAAAAAAATTCTTCATGGCATCAGTGATAAGTTACAGTACAGTATATGCCTTGAACTTGTGTTGGCTGTTGGCTGTTTCCACAGAAGACATTGAGCGTGTCAAAACACAAAACCAACCATGTGGAATCTACTTCAACGTGTTTTTCTACTTAGCTCCTCTTTAAAGTGTAGAGGCAGCACATCTGGGTGATAATGGAAGCTGTGAGTGTATCTGGGTGGGGTGTCAGTTGATTGACAGGTCCAGAACTGGCGAAGACAGATCTGGGTGTGGGATGTATGAGGTCAGATGTGAGGTGGAACTGTTGTGTTTGAATGCAGAGCATTGTGATTTTACTGTCTTTGTCCGACCATTGTTTTTAAAACAGCACTCCTCCCTTTACCGTTTTAAAATGATATAACTCAGGTTGTAAAGTCAGACAGAAATAGGAAACATTTCTCCATGGAATGAATTGTTTATTTTAGATACAAACGGTTTCTAATAGATCCAATCTATTTTTAGATTATCTTGTAAACACTTCATTGTGTTATTATCTTTAGCTATAGACAGTCAAACTTGTTTTCAGTATTCTAGTCAACACATTCCTTACCTACAGTTCCTACTATTATTAAGGTTTTATTTTTTAATTCATACATTTTTATTCAAGAGCACATCAATGATAAGTAGTAAACTATTATTTTAGGAGTTACGGCCAGGCCATGTCCTGTGTAATGTAATCTAGCCTCGTGTTAGTTTGACTGGAGTCCATGGCAAGCAGAATTCAGGACCGGGCAGGACTGGGCAGGACCGGGCAGGACCAGAGCTTGTACCAGGGCAGGGATAGTCTAGAACCAGTACTACAGCCAGGGGTAAGGGTAGGGAGGTGATATGGTGCCACTTGCCTGTTTGGCCTGTGTTCAGCAGTGTGACTGACTGACTAACTGGCCTGGTCGGGCTCACACAATGGCCCGGCCTCGTATCGACAAGGCCAAGGCTCCGCTGGCAAGGGCCCACTGGAAAAGGAGGCCAACTATTGTTTCTCACTGCTTTTCCTTCTGCTGAGGAACCTATTGATCGCTATCAAGCGACTCAACGGTAAATCTACAATAACAACAACATGCTGTGGATTGTCGTAATAGGCTGTACACTCGTTAACGATAGCAGGGCCAGATGGGATGTGTGCACTGCTGGAGCTAGGAACACAAGCATTTCGCTACACCCGCAATAACATCTGCTAAATATGTGTAATACAATTTGATTTGATGCTTCTAAACCAAAGTGACGTGTATTCCACATAGGACGCTCCTCTCTATTCAATAGGAGTCTATATATTGTAATAAAAAAAAATGTTGATAAAACGGATAAGCGCACCCCCATGGAAGCTGTCTTGATGCTTCCCGAATTGCTACAACATGTAGAACTTTGCTACAAACTTTATTTGCAGGGTTCAACAACAGCACACGTCAGTGATCTTGTTCTGTAGATCTGTGTATTCCAGATCATAGCTAGATATGGGAAAGGTATTCAACCACTCTTTGAGGAAAATGTCAAATGTCTTAGTTGTTGATTTGACCCTAATCTCGTTTTGCCACACTACCAAGTCTGGTTTTCACTCGGCTATTGGAATGAACGTGAGACAGCCAGAAATCGAGGTTAACCTGGGGGCCCACCTGTAAGTAACAACACAGCACAATTTAGTATTCTGTCTGAATCTGTCTAATCCAGCATGATAATAGTTTCATCTGGATTTGAGGACTAACACATTAATGACATTGGTTCTTAGAACAGGCTGCACACTCGCCACAGGACACAACCACACAACAAGACTAATGAGACGATTGAAGAGTTCAATCAGGACCAAATACAATCCCTTTATTCTGAGCTAAACATGGCATCTTAAAGGGAAACGTCATTTTCATCATCTCCAGCACCACAACATCAACATACAGTATGTGAAAATGGCGTGTTTCTATGTTCTGTAGTAAAAAAAGATAGAGGACGATGAGTGTTTCCAATGACATTGTCAACCAATTAGTAGGCAATTAGTAGGCATTGCCTCCTCATAAATGGTTAAAATCACATGAAGCACACAGATGATGTCATTGAAAACACATCTCCCTCCATTTTCACATACACTACATGACCAAAAGTATATGGACACTTGGTTGTTGAACATCTCATTCCAAAATCCTGGGCATTAATATGGAGTTGGTGCCCCCTTTGCTGCTATAACAGCCTCCACTCTTCTGGGAAGGCTTTCCACTAGATGTTGGAGCATTGCTGCTATAACAGCCTCCACTCTTCTGGGAAGGCTTTCCACTAGATGTTGGAACATTGCTGCTATAACAGCCTCCACTCTTCTGGGAAGGCTTTCCACTAGATGTTGGAGCATTGCTGCTATAACAGCCTCCACTCTTCTGGGAAGGCTTTCCACTAGATGTTGGAACATTGCTGTGGGGACTTTCTTCCATTCAGCCACAAGAGCATTAGTGAGGTTGGGGACTGATGTTGGCCGATTAGACCTGGGGTTGAGGTATTGGTAAGGGCTCTGTGCAGGCCAGTCAAGTTCTTCAACACCGATCTCGACAAACCATTTCTGTATGGACCTTGCTTTATGCATGGTATCATTGTCATGCTGAAACAGGAAAGGTCCTTCCACAAACTATTACCACAAAGTTTGAAGCACAGAATTGTCTAGAATGTCATTGAATGCTGTAGCATTAAGCTTTCCCTTCACTGGAACTAAGGAGCCTAGTTCGAACCATGAAAAACAACCCCAGACCATTATTCCACTATTCATTGGGACAGGCAGCGTTCGCCTGGCATCAGCCAAACCCATACACGTCCGTCAGACTGCCAGATGGTGAAGCGTAATTCATCACTCCAGAGAACGCATTTCCACTGCTCCAGAATCCAATGGCGGTGTACTTTACACCACTCCAGTCGAAGGTTGGGATTGCGCATGGTGATCTTAGGCTTGTGTGCAGCTGCTCGGCCATGGAAACCCATTTCATGAAGCTCCTGGCAAACAGTTATTGTGCATAGTTCCATAGGCAGTTTGGAACTAGGTAGTGAGTGTTGCAACCGAGGACAGACAATTTTTACCTGTTCTGTGAGCTTGTGTGGCCTACCACTTCGTGGCTGAGACGCTGTTGCTCTTAGATGTTTCCACTTCACATTAACAGCACTTACTTGACCAGGGCAGATCTAGCAGAGCAGAAATTTGACGAACTGACTTGTTGGAAAGGTGGCATCCTATGACAGTGCCACGTTGAAAGTCACTGATCTCTTCAGTAAGGCCATTCTACTGCCAATGTTTGTTTATGGAGATTGCATGGCTGTGTGCTCAATTTTATGTCAGCAACGGGTGTGGCTGAAATAGACCGAATCCACTCATTTGAAGGGGTGTCCACATAATTTTGTATATATAGTGTATGTTGATGTTGGGGTGGTGTTGGAGATTAAAATGAAGTTGAACCTTTTATAAATGTTGCTGTAAGAGTAATTGGTTTCATGTGAGAAAGTTGTTCTGGGCTGTAAATCAAGTTTATTTATCTACCCGTGTGTGTGTGTGTGTGTGTGTGTGTGTGTGTGTGTGTGTGTGTGTGTGTGTGTGTGTGTGTGTGTGTGTGTGTGTGTGTGTGTGTGTGTGTGTGTGTGTGTGTGTGTGTGTGTGTGTGTGTGTGTGTGTGTGTGTGTGTGTGTGTGTGTGTGTGTGTGTGTGTGTGTGTGTGTGTGTGTATTTGGCTGGATTCAGGAGTGCAGAGAGCGGAATATTTAACAGGACAGAGAGGAATCAACAAATCACAACAGCCTTCAACTGTCTAGACCATTTTGCACTAACACTCTCTGTCATTAAAATAGATGGCTTCGTGAGAAAGAGGAAGTATAAATGTAGAAACATTTATATGATTAGAACCATTTACAGTATGATAGTGTATACTCTATCCAAGTTGGTCCAAGCCCTCTGTGACAGACTCCCTTGGTATCATGTAAAATGACACAACACCCACCAAATGTAAACAAAACTTCAGCCCAACAAGTGGCAGAGCACAGACATTATCTCCTACTTGGATTAAATAGAAACTTGTATGCAATATTTTGTTTCCAGGTAAAAAACCTTTTCGGTTCCAAGTAGAAACATTTTCAGTTCCATATACTGTAGAACCCTCTCCAAAAGAGTTCTACATGGAACTAAAAGGGTTGTACCTGGAACCAAAACGGGTTCTTCAAAGGGTTATCTTATGGGGACAGCCAAATAACTCTATTAGCTCCAAATAACTCTAATAATAATTTTTTAAAGGGAACAAAACATCAGAGAGCATTGCTCATCTCCATATGTGCTGTTAGAACCAGTGTCAGTAATAAACATTACAGTACAACAGCTTTCAGTTCTCACTGACTAACACTGAGGGTCTCTCACATCACTACAGCAGTGTGTCGGAATATTCTTTTACATGTGACACGTCACTGTAGCATGGGCCTTTCTAGAGAGAAGGCTGGCAAAGGTAGTAATTATTATGCATTGTAGTCCCCCAGTTTGTTTGTCATGTTTTTATCGGGACAGACAACAATTGGCATCTGTCGTCTCCTGTCTAGTCATGTTTGTTTAAATTCAATATGAGCTCGATTGGTTTTTCATTTTGCATTTGCGTCAGCAGTTTCAATTGTATGGGATGAGCCATTCACTCTGAGAAAATATACTCTGAGGTCAGCAGCTTTGTAATACAGAAGATGCCTTGATTATTTATTAATGAATTCACTCGTCCATTAACCCATTCATTCACTCATCCATTAACCCATTCATTCACTCATCCATTAACCCATTCATTCACTCGTCCATTAACCCATTCATTCACTCATCCATTAACCCCTTCATTCACTCATCCATTAACCCCTTCATTCACTCATTCATTCACTCACTCACTCAGTCATTCATTCACTCATCCATTAACCCCTTCATTCACTCATCCATTAACCCCTTCATTCATTCATTAATTCACTCACTCAGTCATTCATTCATTCACCAAAGAGCAGTTGTGGATATGATACAGACAAACAGAAACAAACACCAGAACCCAGACATGAATTCTGATCCCATAACATATGATTGTGTCAGAGCTATGGGTAAATGAGTAGTGAGTGGTCTACTGGACCAACCAGGTTTATGGCTAACAGGTCACATCCTCAGTCTCTCATGAAGATCTAAGCTTTGATCTTATCCTGCATATGGTTCAGTGGAAGATGTGTCAGATCTGTATCTGATGTTTGTGGTGGGGTCAGAGGACTCAGAACCGTCTCTGTGGTGATGATCCCACGCGTGGCACTATTTCCTCTGAACTAACTCAGACAGATACAGCAGGCAAATAGTCAACATCTCACAGGTCTCTCTTGGTCAAACAGACCAGGTTCTTTCTGAGCCCTGGCAAAGCCAGGCTAATAAACATTGTTCGGAGATTTTTTTTAAACCAACAAGTGAAAACTGTGAACAATGTGCTTGCGTCTGTGAGCTGGGGATAAAATATATCCATGTTAATTCCTTTTTGCCTGGAAATGCCTGTCTGTCTGTCTGTCTGTCTGTCTGTCTGTCTGTCTGTCTGTCTGTCTGTCTGTCTGTCTGTCTGTCTGTCTGTCTGTCTGTCTGTCTGTCTGTCTGTCTGTCTGTCTGTCTGTCTGTCTGTATGTATGTATGTATGTATGTATGTATGTATTATAGGCCAGTGTTAGGGCTGTAGCCTGTTTGTCAGAGGGTCACCAGTATATTTTAGGACAGGTGAGTCAGGGGTTTACCTTCCTGTGTTCCTCGGACCAGAGAATAGAGACCACTGCTCTATCCTGGCGGACAGGAAGCCTGACATCAGTTGGCATTGTATAAATAACCTTGCCATGGGCTCTACCCCCTCTCTTCCTACAATGCAGCCTAATATAGTCCTGAAGTCTTGGTTCAGGCAGGTTTGTAGTATTGCAGGTACTACTTAGGTACATAACACTGAGCTGCAGTGAATCAAATAATTAGTCAATTAGATGTAGTTCATGTCTGGCATGGATATTATTCACAATATGCACCCAATAAAAAAACACAGCACATGGAGAGAATCTGTTGATAGATTCACATAACCATCCGCAGTCCTAGAGGACACAGTTATCAGTAGTCCTAGAGGACACAGTTATCAGTAGTCCTAGAGGACACAGTTATCAGTAGTCCTAGAGGACACAGTTATCAGTAGTCCTAGAGGACACAGTTATCAGTAGTCCTAGAGGACACAGTTATCAGTAGTCCTAGAGGACACAGTTATCAGTAGTCCTAGAGGACACAGTTATCAGTAGTCCAAGAGAACACAGTTATCAGTAGTCCTAGAGGACACAGTTATCAGTAGTCCTAGAAGACACAGTTATCAGTAGTCCTAGAGGACACAGTTATCAGTAGTCCTAGAGGACACAGTTATCAGTAGTCCTAGAGGACACAGTTATCAGTAGTCCTAGAGGACACAGTTATCAGTAGTCCTAGAGGACACAGTTATCAGTAGTCCTAGAGGACACAGTTATCAGTAGTCCTAGAGGACACAGTTATCAGTAGTCCTAGAAGACACAGTTATCAGTAGTCCTAGAGGACACAGTTATCAGTAGTCCTAGAAGACACAGTTATCAGTAGTCCTAGAAGACACAACTAGCAATTGTCAGGGCCTCTTTCCTGTTGACTGTCTGTATGGGGGGTCCTGTTAAGGGAACTCCTCAGTGAGGGCGAGAGACCCGAGAGGGAGAGAGAGATAGAGAGGGGGAAGAGAGAGAGGGGAGGGAGGTGAGGGGGTCTGTAGGTACTCAGGTCATGTACAGGGAGGGTCGTGTGCAGTAGCTACAACATGAAAGAAAACTGAGCAAAATGGGGAGTGATCACCTGAACAGTTCCCGTCCAAAAAGTATGAATTAAAAAATGTTCTGTTGCTATTGTGTAACACAACCTGGTATGATCTGTCAGCCAGCTGTGTGTTTAGGTCAACCCTGGGTTAGCTGGCTAACTAGCTGTTTCAGGGGAGGCCAGCTGTGTGTTTAGGTCAACCCTGGGTTAGCTGGCTAACTAGCTGCTTCAGGGGAGGCCAACTGTGTGTTTAGGTCAACCCTGGGTTAGCTGGCTAACTCGCTGTTTCAGGGGAGGCCTACTGTGTGTTTAGGTCAACCCTGGGTTAGCTGGCTAACTAGCTGTTTCAGGGGAGGCCAGCTGTGTGTTTAGGTCAACCCTGGGTTAGCTGGCTAACTAGCTGCTTCAGGGGAGGCCAACTGTGTGTTTAGGTCAACCCTGGGTTAGCTGGCTAACTAGCTGTTTCAGGGGAGGCCAGCTGTGTGTTTAGGTCAACCCTGGGTTAGCTGGCTAACTAGCTGTTTCAGAGGAGGCCAGCTGTGTGTTTAGGTCAACCCTGGGTTAGCTGGCTAACTAGCTGTTTCAGGGGAGACCAGCTGTGTGTTTAGGTCAACCCTGGGTTAGCTGGCTAACTAGCTGTTTCAGGGGAGGCCAGCTGTGCGTTTAGGTCAACCCTGGGTTAGCTGGCTAACTAGCTGCTTCAGGGGAGGCCAACTGTGTGTTTAGGTCAACCCTGGGTTAGCTGGCTAACTAGCTGTTTCAGGGGAGGCCAGCTGTGCGTTTAGGTCAACCCTGGGTTAGCTGGCTAACTAGCTGTTTCAGGGGAGGCCAACTGTGTGTTTAGGTCAACCCTGGGTTAGCTGGCTAACTAGCTGTTTCAGAGGAGGCCAGCTGTGTGTTTAGGTCAACCCTGGGTTAGCTGGCTAACTAGCTGTTTCAGGGGAGGCCAGCTGTGTGTTTAGGTCAACCCTGGGTTAGCTGGCTAACTAGCTGCTTCAGGGGAGACCAGCTGTATGCTTCTACCTATCTGGTCTCTGGTGATTTGCCGGGAAATTGAAGGTTATAAAATCAGAGTGCCAGGCAAACAGCATTCCTGGGCCTGCATAGCGTGCGAGAACTGTGTGTGTGTGTTGCTCATCGTGCCCCAGGGGATCAGACGGCTAGTTCTCCACAGTGAAAACACTGACTGAGGCCTGTTACAGCAGGAGGTTGTTCCCAGTCATCATAAAGTACTCACACACACACACACACACACACAAGAAGATGTGGTATGTTCCCTGTCCCAAAAAAATGCTTATTTGACCACCTTTCAAACAGCCCCTTGTTTAAAATACTGTGTTTTTTTTAACCTGGAAATGCCTCTTGAAAATGATGTAACAGACTGAAGTAAAAACAAGCCAAAACAAGGTACATTTGTGTGATTTCTGTCTGTATTTGAATGTGACTAATCACACGTTCGCTCAGACCCGTCTGACCAGTGAAACAGCATGATGGACAGTGTGGTATTTTGGTCAACAGTCCAGTTCTATCTGAAATCACTTCCTGTTAATGTACTACTCAGATTCCTCAGTGACAGCTCTGTGTTTGTGGTAGCTGGTTAGCTGCCTTTCTTTCTTTCTTTCTTTCCCTCTCTGTCTGTCATCTAGACAAACTAGAAGCTGATATACTGTGTGTGTGCTTTTAGTATCATTTTCAGATGTTTGAGCTTTCAAGAGTCTGTGTTATCTACCCTGGTGCAACAGGTTGTCAAACTCGGTTTGAGTTCTAACTTCTAAAATAATTTGAGACATTATTTCTCAGCTATGGTTCTGATAGTGGATAATTTCTCAGCTATGGTTCTGATAGTGGATTCTTTCTCATCTATGGTTCTGATAGTGGATTCTTTATCAGCTATGGTTCTGATAGTGGATTCTTTCTCATCTATGGTTCTGATAGTGGATTCTTTATCAGCTATGGTTCTGATAGTGGATTCTTTATCAGCTATGGTTCTGATAGTGGATTCTTTATCATCTATGGTTCTGATAGTGGATTCTTTATCAGCTATGGTTCTGATAGTGGATTCTTTCTCAGCTATGGTTCTGATAGTGGATTCTTTATCAACTATGGTTCTGATAGTGGATTCTTCATCAGCTATGGTTCTGATAGTGGATTCTTTCTCATCTATGGTTCTGATAGTGGATTCTTCCTCAGCTATGGTTCTGATTGTGGATTCTTTATCAGCTATGGTTCTGATAGTGGATTCTTTCTCAGCTGTGGTTCTGATAGTGGATTATTTCTCAGCTATGGTTCCGATAGTGGATTCTGCCTGTACCCTACTGCCTTGTACCCTACTGCCTTGTACCCTACTGCCTGTACCCTACTGCCTAGTACTCTACTGCCTAAAACCCTACTGACTGGTGACGCCACCATCTCCTGACCCAAATTCTGACAGGTTGTTTGATACCGCACCACAGCAAAGGGAGAACTGGCTTTTATACGGAATCTTTGAACGCCACTTTACTGAGCTGAGCTGCTGAGCTATATCAACAAGCAACTTTGACCTTCACCTATATATCTTCTGAAGAGCTAATTCATTCATTCCTTTGCTTAGAGTCACTACAGATGCTGTATCTTAATTTGGTCATCCTGTTGTTGCAGAATGTTCCTGCGCAGCAGGAAATGCAAACTTGTAGTGTATTCAAGGTCTTAGTGTAATTTCCACTTTAAAATGTCAGACTTGATTATCCCTAACGAAAAATGTATTAACCCCTACAAAAAATGTCCATTCATTATAATTTCACATAATAATTCACATTTCTGCAGGACAATTTTCCTGCTGAAGCAAACTGGCTCGAAGTAAGATCCAACATCTCTATCCATCTCTCTTCTCCAGTATGCAGAGATGGTTACAGAGCACTGTTACAATTGTCAAAATCATGACAACATATGTATTGTAACCAGTGACAAACATCAGAGTTGATATAGGACTGATACCTGTACAATTTAGATGAGCGTATTTTTATTCACTACTAATGTACACCTCCAAGGGCAGCTTATTTCAACTTGTTGAAAGTGACATTTGGGTTCACAGAGGGAATAGCTTATTTAAATTAGGTCAGACTGACAAAACAGAAATGCCCTTTTATGATTCATCAAGTTTTCCTTTCTCGTCGTCATACATTTTCCTTTTCACATTTCCTCTCTGAAATGGTCAGTATTCCATTGTTAAACATCACAGAGATCTTTATGGTTAGTTGATGAAAATGGGCCTTGTGCGATCCCATTCATTCAAAATGATATTCACAGATTGTCTCAACATTAGAAATGAGACACTGTTATTCTGGTCTCTGTGTCTGTGTGCAGGTTGGTGGTTAGTAAGCCCAGGCAATAGCGTTTCAATTTATACCCAGCATGGCCCCCTTTCTTTCCACGAAGGGAAATTGATGTTCAAGGGAACACTGAACCCTTAAGTAACACAAACATAGATTTCCAGTGCTGAGTTAGAAAGAGGCCTCCCTCCTCTGTAGTGTAGATCTGAGGTTTGATATGTATGAAGTGTCACGGTTGTGTTTCATTTCTAACATCAAAGAAATGTTTAGCCTTTTTTTATGGCCCTTTAAAGACACATAGTACCGAATGTGTTTCGTCATCTGGAAAGGGAGGTTGGGGCGGCTGCAACAGCTTAGTCACCCAAACGGTTTCAAGCCCCATCAAAACTCATTTTGTCATTTATTTTCTGTTGGCAACAAGATATTGTACATGGCATGTGTTGCGATGTGGTCTGAGAACACTTCTAATTTCTGTTAATTTTCATGAGAGATCATCGATTTGCTCTAGGAAAATCTGGAATTAAAGAATTACTGTGTGTGGTCTCTACTGAGCCAAATGAGCCAAATGCCCAGTCTTACCTTCCACAGTGGCTAGCGTTCAGAAAATAGCCTATAATTGTGTAAGTATGTTCCCACTTCAAACCTTGAGAGCCAGTGCCACAGTAGCCTATAATCAGGGCTGGATTAATGCAGGGGTTTACCGGGGCTGAAGCCCCTGGGCCCAGGCCTGTGGCCTATACAGTACCAGTCAAAAGTTTGGACACCTACTCATTCCAGGGTTTTTCTTAATTTGTATTATTTTCTACATTGTAGAATAATAGTGAACACATAAAAAACATGAAATAACACATAACTAAAAAAGTGTTAATCAAGTAAAAATATATTTTATATTTGAGATTCTTCAAACTCTTGGCATTCTCTCAACCAGCTTCATGGGGTAATCACCTGGAATGAATTTCAATTAACAGGTGTACCTTGTTAATTTGTGGAATTTCTTTCCTTCTTAATGCGTTTGAGCCAATCAGTTGTGTTGTGACAAGGTAGGTGGGGTATACAAAAGATAGCCCTATTTGGTAAAATACCAAGTCCATATTATGTCAAGAACAGCTCAAATAAGCAAAGTGAAACGACAGTTCATCATTACTTTAAGACATGAAGGTCGGTTAATTCAGAAAATGTCAAGAACTTTGAAAGTTTCTTCAAGTGCAGTCATAAAAACCATCAAGCGCTATGATGAAACTTGCTCTAATGAGGACCGCCACAGGAAAGGATTATCTGCTGCAGAGGATAAGTTCATTAGAGTTAACTGCACCTCAGAAATACACCAAATAAATTCTTCACAGAGTTCAAGTAACAGACACATCTCAACATCAACTGTTAAGAGGAGACTGCGTAAATCAGGCCTTCATGGTTGAATTGCTGCAAAGAAACTACTACTAAAGGACACCAATAATAAGAAGAGACTTGCTTGGGCTAAGAAACACAAGCAATGGACATTAGACCAGTGGAAATATGTCCTTTGGTCTGATGAGTCCAAATGTGAGATTTTTGGTTCTAACCGCCGTGTCTTTGTAAGATGCAGAGTAGGTGAACAGATGATCTCCACATGTGTGGTCCCCACTGTGAAACATGGAGGAGGTGTGATGGTGTGATGGTATGTGGGTGCATTGCTGGTGACACTGTCAGTAATTTAGAATTTAGAATTCAGGGCACACTTAACCAGCATGGCTACAACAGCATTCTGCAGCGATACCCCATCCCATCTGGTTTATGCTTAGTGGGACTATCATTTGTTTTTCAACGGGACAATGACACAACACATCTCTAGGCTGTGTAAGGGATATTTGACCAAGAAGGAGAGTGATGGAGTGATGCATCAGATGACCTGGCCTCCAAAATCAACTGACCTCAACCCACTTGAGAGTGTTTGTGATGAGTTGGAATGCAGAAGGAAAAACAGCCAGCAAGTGCTCAGCTTATGTGGGAACTCCTTCAAGATGGTTGGAAAAGCATTCCAGGTGAAGCTAGTTGAGAAAATGCCAAGAGTGTGCAAAGCTGTCATCAAGACAAAGGGTGGGTACTTTGAAGAATCTCAAATATAAAATATATTTTGATTTGTTTAACAACACTTTTTTGGTTACGACATGATTCCATATGTGTTATTTAATAGTTTTGATGTCTCAGTATTATTCTACAATTTGTATTTTATTAGCCTATCAGAAGATTTGGAGTCGTCGCCTATTGGAGGCATGGCTTTGAGTAAGTTATTTTTGGCCACATGTGAGAGTGAATTTCATTCCAGGTAATGTGTTCATTTGTGCTTTTTTATGATTATATGTACACTGCCAGTACTAAATATTAAATTATATCGCATAAGTACTGTGATACTAAAGAGCCTGGAAAGGTTTTCATTGATGAGATGGTCATCCTTTGGTTACAATATTGTAACTAGTTAATGTAAAAGTCTTATGAAATAAAGTGTTTGGAGTCATTATTTACACCCAGATGATCAATGTTATAAAGGAGGGCTCGCAGTCAGGACCCTCCTTTTTTATCACAACAGGGTCACATTTATTAGTCACCAAAACATAAGAAAACAGACTAACAGGGAAAGACTCCCTGTACCAATAAAAAAACGCTTCTTATAATGTTCTGATGCAAAACGTTTTTCTACGATCTGCACAAATTAATTTGACCCAGGCCTTTAGTTCAGACCAGTGAGCTTCTCAGCCTCTGGAACAATTATTCTATTTTGTAGTCAAAGAGAGACCCAACCTCCCTATTACTAATTACTATTACTATGAATCACTAATCATAGTCACTTATTATTCAACCAGCTTTTACTGGAACGGTATGTTTACATTTAATGTCCCTATGTCATTTTGTTTTTTCAGATTTTATGTCATGTATTGTCAGTTTCAAAACAGGTAGCTTGTAATATGTCAAATACAAGGCTGTGATTATCTGTCTTGAGCAGAACAGTATGTGAAATGTGAAACACAGCTGGTTTGAGGAACTTGTTTATCCACACACACACTGCCTTCCTGTCCTCAGCTCACACACAGTTTGGAATTCCTTCACACATAATATTAAGGATCTCTTAAGGATCAGACCCGTTAGCTCAACCGTCCCACGGGTGGGACACCGATTCCATAGAGGCTAACAAATATCATGCCCTAGATGGGCTATAGAGAAGCAAATATGTACATGGCTACAACGCTGAAGGGATGTTGACTTAATGAAAGGGTCAAAATTAAACTGTTACAGAGCGACAGCATTCACCCAAGCATAATGATGACTTCTGTGATGAGAAGGTGTCAGCAGGGTGGGCATTGTACAGTAGTAATTTAGTGGTATTGTATTGAATTGAAGTCATATGCCACATGGAGAGTAAAATAGCAGGCTGATAGACAAGGACAGACAGAACAGAGAGAACAGCCAGTCAGCCAGTCAGTCCTGTCAGCCAGTCAGTCAGCCAGCCAGCCAGTCAGCCAGTCAGCCAGCCAGTCAGTCAGTCAGTCCTGTCAGCCAGTCAGCCAGTCAGCCAGTCAGTCAGCCAGTCAGCCAGTCAGTCAGTCAGCCAGTCAGCCAGTCAGCCAACCAGCCAGTCAGTCAGCCAGCCAGTCAGTCAGCCAGCCAGCCAGCCAGCCAGCCAGCCAGCCAGCCAGTCAGCCAGTCAGTCAGTCAGTCAGCCAGTCAGCCAGTCAGTCAGCCAGCCAGTCAGCCAGCCAGTCAGCCAGTCAGCCAGCCAGTCAGTCAGCCAGCCAGTCAGCCAGTCAGCCAGTCAGCCAGTCAGTCAGCCAGCCAGCCAGCCAGTCAGCCAGTCAGTCAGTCAGTCAGTCAGCCAGCCAGTCAGCCAGTCAGCCAGCCAGTCAGTCAGCCAGTCAGTCAGTCAGTCAGTCCTGTCATTTGCACTACGGTAAATAAACACACGGGATGAAACTGACTGTAATTTGATAGTCTGACAGATATCTGCTCTCCTGGTGTAAGTCTTGTTTGTATAACACCAAGCCTGCCTACACACACACACACACACACACACACACACACACACACACACACACAGACATGCACGTACGCATACACACAAACACATGCATGCACGCACACACACACACTTACGGCAATACGTTGCCTCTAATTAAATGAATGGAGAATGAAGCATCCTTTATATCAGTGGCCACCAACCTTTTCTGAGTCCAGATGACTTTCTGAGTCAAGATGACTTTCTGAGTCGAGATTACTTTCTGAGTCAAGATTACTTTCTGAGTCAAGATTACTTTCTGAGTCAAGATTACTTTCTGAGTCAAGATTACTTTCTGAGTCCATTTCAATTTTGGTCTAAAAGTAAGCAGAGATCTTCCACTCTAATTGTTTTTATTTTAACATGATCTTAAAAAACATAAGCCTATGTAACATTAACCAATTAAAAACAGTTCTGTAGCAATGAGGTTTGTGCAGTAGGCTATAGGCCCAATTGTCACGCCCTGACCATAGCGAGCCGTTTTATTTCTCTATTTGGTTAGGTCGGGGTGTGATTTAGGTGGGCATTCTAGTTTTTCTATTTCTTTGTTGGCTGGGTATGGTTCCCAATCAGAGGCAGCTGTCTATCGTTGTCTCTGATTGGGGATCATACTTAGGCAGCCTTTTTTACACCTTTAGTTTGTGGGATCTTGGTTTGTGTGTAGTTACTTTCTGCACTGCATGTAGCTTTACGTTCATTTTTGTATTTTTTCTTTCTTTTTTCTGTGTCATTTAAATAAAAGTAAAATTTACGCCTACCACGCTGCACCTTGGTCCAATCCATCTCTAAACGAACGTGACACCAATACATTGTCACTGCATATTGGCTATGCTTGAATTGCCCTGCCTATGGTGTTCTTCTCAGACCATTTTGAAATTATATTTAAAAAATGTAGGTATAATCACACTGGTAATAGATCATTTGTTGTGAGCATAATTATTAGCTTTTTATTTTATTTTACTGGACTGATGGCCTGCATCTGATGATCAGTCTGAGGGGAGAGAGGGAGAGAGCTGCGGTGAGGCTGCCTCACAACCAACTCACCAAGCTTATGGAAACACTTTGCTACTCATTCATTACAGCTGCAGTGCTGGTTGTAGCGTGAGTGGAAGTAGTGAGAACACACATTTTTAAAGCTTATAAAAGTGTTGGACAAAGTATTGACAGTGCTGAATAACAACTTAAACAGAAACATACTTATAGAAATAGCAGTTATTTTCTGTATTCATTGAGTCTCTCTCTAGTCATGGTTTTAAAAGTTTTGAAATCTCATTGTCAACTTTGTTGTGTACTCAAGGTTTCTTTTTACAGTCTATGTGGGGGGAAATCTGATTGGCCAGCGGTAGGCCTATAGGTGCACTTGATTTGCTCTCTGTGCCTGCCGGGAATACAGAGTTCTACCTTCAGACACATGAAATGGTTCCGAATGTGAGCACTTTGGTTCCCTGCGCCAGGGCTGCTGAATCAAAAAATATATATAAAAGGAACACAAAGCTTTATCTTTGTTGTTTTTTTACAGAAATGTTTGGTGATCGACTACGAATGCCTTTGAGATCGATTTGTTGGTGACCACTGCTTTATATGGTTAAATTAGTATTCCTGTCATCCCCAATAACAACCACACAATGCCATCTAAAACACACACACACACACTTCTATCTCAACACCATGGGACTGTGACTCTCTAGTTAATTAACTCAGTTTCTCATCACTACTCAGGGCATCAGCACAATGATTAATATGGAGGAGGCACACTGCCCTTACCCATCTGGACAAGAGGAATACCTATGTGAGAATGCTGTTCATCGACTACAGCTCAGCATTTAACACCATAGTACCCTCCAAACTCATCATCAAGCTCGAGACCCTGTGTCTCGACCCCGCCCCGTGCAACTGGGTACTGGACTTCCTGACGGGCCACCCCCAGGTGGTGAGGGTAGGTAACAACATCTCCACCCTGCTGATCCTCAACACTGGGGCCCCACAAGGGTGCGTTCTCAACCCTCTCCTGTACTCCCTGTTCACCCACGACTGCGTGGCCATGCACGCCACCAACTCAATCATCAAGTTTGCGGACAACACTACAGTGGTAGGCTTCATTACCAACAACGACGAGATGGCCTAAAGGGAGGAGGTGAGGGCCCTCGGAGTGTGGTGTCAGGAAAATAACCTCACACTCAACGTCAACAAAACAAAGGAGATGATCGTGGACTTCAGGAAACAGCAGAGGGAGCACCCCCCTATCCACATCGATTGGACAGTAGTGGAGAGAGTAGTAAGTTTTAAGTTCCTCGGCGTACACATCACGGACAAAATGAATTGGTCCACCCACACAGACAGCGTTGTGAAGAAGGCGCAGCAGCGCCTCTTCAACCTCAGGAGGCTGAAAAATGTTGGCTTGTCACCAAAAGCACTCACAAACTTCTACAGATAAAACAATCGAGAGCATCCTATCGGGCTGTATCACCGCCTGGTCCGGCAACTGCTCCGCCCACAACCGCAAGGCTCTCCAGAGGGTAGTGAGGTCTGCACAACGCATCACCGGGGGCAAACTACCTGCCCAGGACACCTACACCACCCGATGTCACAGGAAGGCCATAAAGATCATCAAGGACAACAACCACCCGAGCCACTGCCTGTTCACCCTGCTATCATCCAGAAGGCGAGGTCAGTACAGGTGCATCAAAGCAGGGACCGAGAGACTGAAAAACAGCTTCTATCTCAAGGCCATCAGACTGTTAAACAGCCACCACTAACATTGAGTGGCTGCTGCCAACAGACTGACTCAACTCCAGCTCACTTTAATGATGGAAATGAATGTAAAAAATGTATCACTAGCCACTTTAAACAATGCCACTTAATATACATTACTCATTTCATATGTATATGTATATACTGTACTCTATATCATCTACTGCATCTTGCCATCTTTATGTAATGCATGTAACTGATTTGATTTGTTCAATCGACTGCTTCATTCTGCTCTTCATCATGCAACAGCATTACTCAGCCTGCCAGACAAACTCTTCACCGGGCTAACACCATTACTCAGCCTGCCAGACAAACTCTTCAGCCTGCCAGACAAACTCTTCACCAGGCTAACAGCATTACTCAACCTGCCAGACAAACTCTTCACCGGGCTAACAGCATTACTCAGCCTGCCAGACAAACTCTTCACCGGGCTAACACCATTACTCAGCCTGCCAGACAAACTCTTCAGCCTGCCAGACAAACTCTTCACCAGGCTAACACCATTACTCAGCCTGCCAGACAAACTCTTCACCGGGCTAACACCATTACTCAGCCTGCCAGACAAACTCTTCAGCCTGCCAGACAAACTCTTCACCAGGCTAACACCATTACTCAGCCTGCCAGACAAACTCTTCACCGGGCTAACACCATTACTCAGCCTGCCAGACAAACTCTTCAGCCTGCCAGACAAACTCTTCACCAGGCTAACACCATTACTCAGCCTGCCAGACAAACTCTTCACCAGGCTAACAGCATTACTCAGCCTGCCAGACAAACTCTTCACCAGGCTAACAGCATTACTCAGCCTGCCAGACAAACTCTTCACCAGGCTAACAGCATTACTCAGCCTGCCAGATAAACTCTTCACCAGGCTAACACCATTACTCAGCCTGCCAGACAAACTCTTCACCAGGCTAACACCATTACTCAGCCTGCCAGACAAACTCTTCACCAGGCTAACACCATTACTCAGCCTGCCAGACAAACTCTTCACCAGGCTAACACCATAACTCAGCCTGCCAGACAGGCTTCACTGAGCTGAGCTCCCTCAGTGTTCATGACTCAGGATAGAAAATAGGACTGGGAATTGCCAGGAACCTCACAATATGATATTATCACGATACTTAGGTGCCGATACGATATGTATTGCTATTCTTACGATTCTATATGTATTGCGATTCGATACATCAATTTTATTGCAATTTGATGTTCCAAACATTTTTGTCACTAAATGTCTGCTGCAGGGAGACAAGGCATGGAAATAACAGTGTTGAAAACACGTTGGCTCACTATTTAAAAAGAAGATGGAGAACAAGCTAAAAATACCAACATTTTGGCGCAGGTACAGCCAACTAACGTTAGCTAATGCTAGCTAGAAAAACAACAAAATACTTGGAGTCCAAAATAATATTGCGATATGTTATTGTAGCGATTTTTCCCCCATCACTAATAATAATAGAATATTGGGTTGGACAGGTTAGAAATTACATTTATCTGGTTTCCAATACTTTCTATTCTAAAAAATGTATCAAAGTGAAGAAGCATGCTTATGCACTGACTGACTCACTGACTGACTGACTGATTGACTGACTCACTGACTGACTGACCGACTCACTGACTGACTGACTCAGTGACTGACTGACTGACTGACTCACTGACTGACTGACTCATTGACTGACTGACTCACTGACTGACTGACTGACTCACTGACTGACTGACTCACTGACTGACTGACTGACTGACTGACTGACTGACTGACTGACTGACTGACTCACTGACTGACTCACTGACTGACTGACTGACTGACTGACTGACTGACTCACTGACTGACTTACTGACTCACTGACTGACTCAATGACTGACTGACTCACTGACTGACTGACTCATTGACTGACTGACTCAGTGACTGACTGACTAACTGACTGACTGACTGACTGACTCAGTGACTGACTGACTGACTCACTGACTGACTTACTGACTCACTGACTGACTCAATGACTGACTGACTGACTCACTCACTGACTGACTGACTGACTGACTGACTGACTGACTCACTGACTGACTGACTGACTCACTGACTGACTCACTGACTGACTGACTCATTGACTGACTGACTCAGTGACTGACTGACTGACTGACTGACTGACTGACTCAGTGACTGACTGACTGACTGACTGACTGACTCACTGACTGACTGACTGACTGTCTGACTGACTGACTCATTGACTGACTGACTCACTGACTGACTCAGTAACTGACTGACTGACTGACTGACTGACTCCCTGCCTTACTGACTGACTGCCTGACTGACTGCCTGAAAGACTGACTGCCTGTCTGACTGACTGAACTATATGGATAGGACTGAATGTGAATGTTTTTTACAGAAGAACTATAAAAAAAACATACTATATGACCATGGTAACAATTGAAAGAAAACACTTTAGAGATTGTGGGGAAATTATCAGACCATAGGTGAGGACACAACAGATCACCTGACACAAGACTGAATCCAAACATTACACTGTTGATTTTATGTGCATTTTAAATTACTGAACTTTTCACAGCATTTGTCAATAACTAAGTCTGAAAGTACTCCAGATACATTCAGTAACATAGTAAGAATATTCATTCACATTTTGGAGTAGGTACAAGATAAGAACATGATTACATGGGTTTGGGTGAGAGGTCTAACTGGTGTCTCCAAGTGGCCCCACACCTCTCCAAAATGTGCACAGTTCCTAAGTGATTTCAATGCACATTTATCACTCAAGGAAAGAGTCTTCAACTAAAAGGTGCTTTTTTTGAGCACTCCTAGCTATGCCGTTGAGAGACTGAAGCAAGGACACTTCTAGTTTTTTAGTTTGTAACACAGTCCTGCGTCCCCACCGTCACATAATTACTGTTGTTGTTTAAGCAATCCAAAAATATTACTATTTAAATCGCAATCTGGGCCATGTGGGCATAATTTGAATGCTTATTCTATTGCCGACATGGCTAGCTATGTTATAAAATATGATCGTACAGTGTTAGGCTTTCAAAAGTCACTTCAGACAAACAGATTGTAATGAGTGTATTTAAGTGAGTCTTCCACAGCTAATTCTCTTCACAATTCCACACAGGCTCATTGTGTTCAGGACAACCCAGGGTTTAACGCATGCCATCTTTTAACTGTGGATCTAACACAACGATCATAAACGTTGATACTGTAAATTACTCCCTTACCGTCGAGCAGCAGGTCTGATACCAACAGTCTCAGAGACAGTTTATATCTACAAGCCATCAGACTGCTGAACACATGAACTGGACTGATCACCTGCACTGACTCTCAGCACCTCAGCACTCACTCACTCACTCACTCACTCACTCACTCACTCACTCACTCACTCACTCACCCACACAGATATACCCTCATCCACACAGACACACATACAGTGCCTTGCGAAAGTATTCGGCCCCCTTGAACTTTGCGACCTTTTGCCACATTTCAGGCTTCAAACATAAAGATATAAAACTGTATTTTTTTGTGAAGAATCAACAACAAGTGGGACACAATCATGAAGTGGAACGACATTTATTGGATATTTCAAACTTTTTTAACAAATCAATAACTGAAAAATTGGGCGTGCAAAATTATTCAGCCCCTTTACTTTCAGTGCAGCAAACTCTCTCCAGAAGTTCAGTGAGGATCTCTGATTGATCCAATGTTGACCTAAATGACTAATGATGATAAATACAATCCACCTGTGTGTAATCAAGTCTCCGTATAAATGCACCTGCACTGTGATAGTCTCAGAGGTCCGTTAAAAGCGCAGAGAGCATCATGAAGAATAAGGAACACACTAGGCAGGTCCGAGATACTGTTGTGAAGAAGTTTAAAGCCGGATTTGGATACAAAAAGATTTCCCAAGCTTTAAACATCCCAAGGAGCACTGTGCAAGCGATAATATTGAAATGGAAGGAGTATCAGACCACTGCAAATCTACCAAGACCTGGCCGTCCCTCTAAACTTTCAGCTCATACAAGGAGAAGACTGATCAGAGATGCAGCCAAGAGGCCCATGATCACTCTGGATGAACTGCAGAGATCTACAGCTGAGGTGGGAGACTCTGTCCATAGGACAACAATCAGTCGTATATTGCACAAATCTGGCCTTTATGGAAGAGTGGCAAGATGAAAGCCATTTCTTAAAGATATCCATAAAAAGTGTCGTTTAAAGTTTGCCACAAGCCACCTGGGAGACACACCAAACATGTGGAAGAAGGTGCTCTGGTCAGATGAAACCAAAATTGAACTTTTTGGCAACAATGTAAAACGTTATGTTTGGCGTAAAAGCAACACAGCTGAACACACCATGCCCACTGTCAAACATGGTGGTGGCAGCATCATGGTTTGGGCCTGCTTTTCTTCAGCAGGGACAGGGAAGATGGTTAATATTGATGGGAAGATGGATGGAGCCAAATACAGGACCATTCTGGAAGAAAACCTGATGGAGTCTGCAAAAGACCTGAGACTGGGACGGAGATTTGTCTTCCAACAAGACAATGATCCAAAACATAAAGCAAAATCTACAATGGAATGGTTCAAAAATAAACATATCCAGGTGTTAGAATGGCCAAGTCAAAGTCCAGACCTGAATCCAATCGAGAATCTGTGGAAAGAACTGAAAACTGCTGTTCACAAATGCTCTCCATCCAACCTCACTGAGCTCGAGCTGTTTTGCAAGGAGGAATGGGAAAAAATGTCAGTCTCTCGATGTGCAAAACTGATAGAGACATACCCCAAGTGACTTACAGCTGTAATCGCAGCAAAAGGTGGCGCTACAAAGTATTAACTGAATAATTTTGCACGCCCAATTTTTCAGTTTTTGATTTGTTAAAAAAGTTTGAAATATCCAATAAATGTTGTTCCACTTCATGATTGTGTCCCACTTGTTGTTGATTCTTCACAAAAAAATACAGTTTTATATCTTTATGTTTGAAGCCTGAAATGTGGCAAAGGGTCGCAAAGTTCAAGGGGGCCGAATACTTTCGCAAGGCACTGTATATTCATGCTACACACACATCGCATCTGCTGCTGCCAGACCTTTATTGTTATTGCTTAATGCGGCACAATTTAAACACTTGGACTCATGGGTGTTATTTATTAATTATAATCCTCAATGTCTCATCTTTCAGAACACATCGACTCCTCTTGACTTACAGCATTTCCCTCACTCAGACAACAACAAATGTGCAAAAGTATCCCGATTAGGGGGTGAAGCGGAGAACCTGAGCTCTGACGTCCATGTATAGCATGCTACTGTACAGCCACTGCGTTCCAATTTAGGGGCTTGTCAATGACAAAAAATGTAATTTTATACGGAATGACGGGGGCTGTAAGTGGAAAGGGCTACTAAGGGAAAAAAACATCACTTGCTAAAAATAGTCTTGAAATATGTAACTCATGTTTCTTGATTCAGACGAAGGTAAGCTATTGGATAACATGTATTATTTAATCTACTGACTGCAATTATCATACGTAATTACCGCTATTCACTCCGCTATTCATTACCGCTATTCATTACCGCTATTCATTACCGCTATTCACTCCGCTATTCATTACCGCTATTCATTACCGCTATTCATTACCGCTATTCACTCCACTATTCATTACCGCTATTCACTCCGCTATTCATTACCGCTATTCATTACCGCTATTCATTACCGCTATTCACTCCACTATTCATTACCGCTATTCATTACCGCTATTCATTACCGCTATTCACTCCGCTATTCATTACCGCTATTCACTCCGCTATTCATTACCGCTATTCATTACCGCTATTCACTCCGCTATTCATTACCGCTATTCATTACCGCTATTCACTCCGCTATTCATTACCGCTATTCACTCCACTATTCATTACCGCTATTCATTACCGCTATTCATTACCGCTATTCACTCCGCTATTCATTACCGCTATTCACTCCGCTATTCATTACCGCTATTCATTACCGCTATTCACTCCGCTATTCATTACCGCTATTCACTCCACTATTCATTACCGCTATTCATTACCGCTATTCATTACCGCTATTCACTCCGCTATTCATTACCGCTATTCACTCCGCTATTCATTACCGCTATTCATTACCGCTATTCACTCCGCTATTCATTACCGCTATTCATTACCGCTATTCACTCCGCTATTCATTACCGCTATTCATTACCGCTATTCATTACCGCTATTCACTCCGCTATTCATTACCGCTATTCACTCCGCTATTCATTACCGCTATTCACTCCGCTATTCATTACCGCTATTCATTACCGCTATTCACTCCGCTATTCATTACCGCTATTCATTACCGCTATTCACTCCGCTATTCATTACCGCTATTCATTACCGCTATTCATTACCGCTATTCACTCCACTATTCATTACCGCTATTCACTCCGCTATTCATTACCGCTATTCACTCCGCTATTCATTACCGCTATTCACTCCACTATTCATTACCGCTATTCACTCCGCTATTCATTACCGCTATTCACTCCGCTATTCATTACCGCTATTCATTACCGCTATTCATTACCGCTATTCACTCCACTATTCATTACCGCTATTCACTCCGCTATTCACTCCGCTATTCATTACCGCTATTCATTACCGCTATTCACTCCGCTATTCATTACCGCTATTCATTACCGCTATTCACTCCGCTATTCATTACCGCTATTCACTCCGCTATTCATTACCGCTATTCATTACCGCTATTCATTACCGCTATTCACTCCGCTATTCATTACCGCTATTCACTCCGCTATTCATTACCGCTATTCACTCCGCTATTCATTACCGCTATTCATTACCGCTATTCACTCCGCTATTCATTACCGCTATTCATTACCGCTATTCATTACCGCTATTCATTACCGCTATTCACTCCGCTATTCATTACCGCTATTCATTACCGCTATTCATTACCGCTATTCACTCCGCTATTCATTACCGCTATTCATTACCGCTATTCATTACCGCTATTCACTCCGCTATTCATTACCGCTATTCATTACCGCTATTCATTACCGCTATTCACTCCGCTATTCATTACCGCTATTCACTCCGCTATTCATTACCGCTATTCACTCCGCTATTCATTACCGCTATTCATTACCGCTATTCACTCCGCTATTCATTACCGCTATTCATTACCGCTATTCACTCCGCTATTCATTACCGCTATTCATTACCGCTATTCATTACCACCATTCACTCCGCTATTCATTACCGCTATTCACTCCGCTATTCATTACCGCTATTCATTACCGCTATTCACTCCGCTATTCATTACCGCTATTCATTACCACTATTCATTACTGCTATTCACTCCGCTATTCATTACCGCTATTCACTCCGCTATTCATTACCGCTATTCACTCCGCTATTCATTACCACCATTCACTCCGCTATTCATTACCGCTATTCACTCCGCTATTCATTACCGCTATTCACTCCGCTATTCATTACCACCATTCACTCCGCTATTCATTACCGCTATTCACTCCGCTATTCATTACCACCATTCACTCCGCTATTCATTACCGCTATTCACTCCGCTATTCATTACCACCATTCACTCCGCTATTCATTACCGCTATTCACTCCGCTATTCATTACCGCTATTCACCCTTCTTTTTAAGGCACATGGAATTTCCCCTCTTTTTAAGGTAAATCTGGTTTGCAGATTTATAAAACTAAATAAGTATATAAAACAAATGCAACAATTATGTAAGATTCATGTTCTTTTCTTCATAAGAATGGGCTAAAGCACATCAGCTGAGGGCAGATGTGTATCAGCGTAGGGCCTGGGGGACCTGAAAAGAGTGGGAACAAAAATATATCTCTTATGTCTCTTAGATATCGCACATAACTGAATGCCAACAACAAACATTAAAATCACAAAAAAATCTATTGGATGTAATTTATTGATCTGCTGTATTAACCTAACCTGGTTTGTTTAGTGTCCGTATTGAAGTTGAAAGTTCACACGTGATACTGGGAGCTGAATAGATTCTATTCTGACTTTCAGAGTCGTTGACCCGTGTAGCAGTCTTGACATCTGAACCCTGACACACAAACACACTCACTCACTCACTCACAGACACACACATACAAACACAACCCCCCTCCCCCCCTAGCCCATTTAAAAAACATCACTGTTTATCTTTCTGTCCTCTCATCATTCTCCTCTCATCATTCTCCTCTCATCTCATCTTTCTTTACCAGAACAAAGGGTGTAAATTCTGTGGTGAGTCTATTGCGAGGTGTCATTTTTAGGTGTTGATGCAGAGTTTCCTGCCACCCGGGTGTGCACCAGAATAGGGCCGTCGTCTATACGTTTATTTTAAAACACACAACAGATTAGAAAATGGATAAGCAAGAAATGACACAAAAAAGTAGCGCAAAAATAGATTGTTGAGAAGTTGACGGTGGCAGGGTAGCCTAGTGGTTAGAGCGTTGGCCTAGTAACCAGAAGGTTGCAAGTTCATACCCCTGAGCTGACAAGGTACAAATCTGTCGTTCTTCCCCTGAACAGGCAGTTAACCCACTAGGCCGTCATTGAAAATAAGAATTAGTTCTTAACTGACTTGCCTAGTTAAATAAAGGTAAAATAAATAAAAATAGTTGTTGTAAATATGAGGAAATTGGCGCATGGCACCAATTTTTTTTCATCCTGTATTGTGATGCCAAGAAAAAATGTCATCCTCTGTCATCCTCTATTCTATTTTATTCATGATGTTTACTTCAACACCATGCTCACAGTGATGCCAACTGCTGCCAGATGGTTGCAGTTAAGAGGTTGGGCTAGTAACCACAAGGTTGCTGGTTCAAACCCCTGATCTGATTAGGTGAAAAATATGTCGCCGTGCCCTTGAGCAGGGCACTTAACCCTAATTGCTCGTGTAAATTGAGCGTCTGCTAAATTACTATTTTTTTATGTATTATTATCAGCATAGTAATACACTAATTAGAAGTCCCCATGTGGATTTCCAATAGATTGAACAACAGCAGATCCGACTGGGTCACTATGCATTGGCATGACATGGACAGTATATTAGTTGTATCCGTAAAACTTTATTTGAAGAGTATCTACATAATAATAATGGTGGTTGTATTTCTCTTATGGACTAAGGACATCATAACACATTCATAAAGCCAAACCGAACACTTCCATGTAGCATACAAAGTCATGTTTGATTATGGTAGTATCCTTTCAGTTGGGCTCCGTTTTAGTTTTCATATAGCACCTATATCCTGTTTGTATTTACGTCAGTCAACGTACACCTGTAATATCCATTGACCTATTTATTTATTACTGAACAACAGGAAACTATAATATATCTTGGAACAAACAGGTTGGACCCAAACATAATCCAGGGGTCAGTGAGTTAGTTGGACCTATAATACAGTTCCCAGCCAGGTCAGGATAGACCAACTCTATTTTCTATTGTACGATTGTTGGCACCGTGGATGGAACTGGAACTAAGGCCTCCAGTGTTTTGAAATATGCGGGCCAGGGGGCCCTTAGGTTTGAGTGACACTTCACTGAGTGACAATGTGAAAGCCAGTGTTTGTTTACAGCCAGGCAGTAGCTTGGCTCGAGTGTGAGGGGAGAAGACTGACAGGGGCTAGGCTGGTCCACGCACACACACACAACACACTTTCCTCCCCCTGGCCTAGGCCCTAGCCTACACACATCCCTGGTCTTATAGGAAAACACAACGCCAGGAACTTCTCAACCCCTCCAGAACAAAGACTCTTAAAAGTGGGATCCATTTCCTGCTGGTCTGAAACTGGATTTGGGAACCGCTGCTGTGGATCACCATTACTTAAACAAATCATAAAACACAACATGCAAGGCCCCACCTCTGCTTTCTGAAACAGGAGTCTGCACTGGGCACAGGGAGCTGCTGGGGATTTAATGGACCTTTTACAGCAGTGGGCTAAATCAGGGTCACACAGAGTGTTTCTTGGTACTCTTAAACAAATCTACTCTGAAAGAAAAGTATACACCTCACACACATGGTTATGGGCTTAAAACAAGAAGACACCTGTACCATGTCAGATATAGAGGTGAATTTTGAGTTTGCATCCCAATGTTACACTTTATATACATGGAAGAAGACTGAAATATAACAACACCGTTTGACATAGAAATACCATATTTTCAGCAGGTTTTTTAAGTAATGTTTATTATTATAATATTAATAGCATTCCATCCATCCATCCATGAAGCCACTAGATCAGCAGCAGGAAAGGCAATGCTTTCTCTGTTTTTATTTCTATAATTTGACCAAATCATAAAACACAGCATGCACCCCAGGTGGAGCAGTCAGAGTTAGGACTCAGGGTTTATGTTCCAAGGCTTTTTCTGAGGAACTTTAAATATAATAAAATGGCTTTTCCGTACTGCACAGAACACACAGAGTTTATTCAAACGTGGTCAGGGGAGAGGTGTGCATGGCATGAGAGTCTATCCTAACAGAGGATATGTTTCAAATTGATTATTGCATTGTTGAGTTTTGAGTTTGCAATAAAGGCATTTCACTGTATTTGTCCGTGTGACCTTGAAATTTAAAATGGTACCAATAGAAAAATAAAAGTAGAATGAGCCAATCACAGGACCTGCAGTGCTTTAGGAAGAATAAGGGACAGTTTGAAATGTACTGTGTTGGTGAGTGAGGGGGTTCCCAAAATAGGGGAGGGTTATCAAACTTCTTTTTATTTGCTTTGGGCAGCGTTGTGAGGTGTTTTTTTGGGGCACGGTGGAAGGTAGTGCATTTTACCCCTGGTTTACATTCGCACTTTTGCATGTTTTACTATATCATTTCTTCCATCCTTGACAGATTTCCTGATCTCCGTGCATGTGCCTCCCCTATATCAATGTGTTTTGGTACTTCCCTTATGCGCTACACTTATCCGCGCACTAACTATACCACAGGTCCATATAGGATAGACTGTCTATCCTGCCATCTAATCGTCATTCTTAGTGACAATAGTGCTAGATGGATCGTTTGTCCAGATCGGCAATAGGCTAACTAGTATCATACCACACATAAAAGCATTCAAAGCTGCACCAGTGTTCAATATAAGCAGAGGCCAGCTGTGTCATTGTTCATGAAAGAACAGTGAAGACATGAGACACGCAGCTCAAAAATATCCCGTATTTATCCTGTTTAGGGACAATACCCTTATCCTACCTAGACTATCCTACAACACCACAATGTAATAAATAATTGCATCATTCTTTTCAAGTGAGTAGAATTCTACTCTAGGCTGTAAACTACATTGAAAATATCAATTGAATAACCGCATAAAAGCCCTGTGATTTGAATATTTCATTCCATTTGGGTCCACTTGGATCAGTCGTGGGTATACTCTCGACAGTTTCTAAGGTCTAGAAAAACACAGAAGCAGACCAGTCTGGCTGTACTTTAAGTTCTGATTCTGAGATGTACTGTCTGTGGCGGATCATTATTCTCCCAAGTCTTCCTATAATGATGCGGCCACATATGCGCCCAAGTAGTCATATGATAATATCCACGCTTATAAACACAGGGTCACTACAGTTTTTGTTATGTGTTGTCGTAAACATTATTTTGAGTTAATTCTATATGAGGGTGGAGGTTGTGAAATTCATTTTTTACTTTTGAGGGGGAGGGTCATATGTTTAATGCTGGAGATGGGGGTGCATTTTATTTTACCCCCCCCCCCCCCCCCCTACATTTCGAACTGCCCCTAATAATGCACAATGTGCACACATTCTGCAACTCGAATGTGGTTACTGTGGTGAAGGGGTTATTTTTCTCCAGTGCGCAGCGCTTTCGTTTCGCGTGAGATGCCAATACACGCTGAGACTGCACCGCAGGATCATTTTTGACTACCAAAACAGAGGCTCTCGCTACTGGCAGTCGCGGTTTTCACAGCAGCAGAGTAGACGGACACGACGCGCCGGGGATGAGTTGGCAGGAAGAGCTGTTCGATTTTACATTAGTGGAACTTGACTTCGAGCAGCCCTGGCGAGCACAGTAGCTGCTGGAAGACTAGACCGTGTCTGTGACTACCCTGCCGCATTCACAAGCTCTCTGGCCGGGGAAAGTGACAGCATGGTGGTGGCCAAGGATTACCAGTATTACCTCGTCGTGAAGAGGGCGAACTGCTCTCCGGAGGTGCAGACAGTCAGCAGCAACATCCATCCGGCTAAAGAAGTGGAGGTATGTAGATAATGTAGGGAGTCTAATATGCGATATAACTCTCATAAATTGCATTAATTTATTGCAGTTTGCACACCGCGATTTTTTTTCTCTCTAAATAAGTTGGGCATGCATGCACTAAGTGGAGGCAACACTGACAGTGAGTGATGTGCAGACGGGGTTGCTGTGGATATTTAATAAAACAATGTTGCAAAAGTTGAATGCAGTCACTAAGGGAATGTTGACAAAGTAGTATCGGCTGAAGGATTTGAGGACATTTAATGCCACATTTGTACTAATGATTGCACAACTATTTTTCATGTGAATCCCATTGTTATTAGTGTTATTATTGCCTTTGAAGTATGCATTATTATTTTGTATATAAATGCATTGCTGAGGTCCTATTATGTAAATGTTTACCCAAAAGTAGTTTGAGGAAGTTAAATGAGTCATGAGTAAAACCTTTGCCTGAGACCGGTTGTCTAATGTCTACTCTAGACTTTAGCTCAGCAGGTTAACACAGTCACGGCAAGTAGAAGACCAGGGTTCAAACCATTCACATCAGAGCAGAAGTCTCAGGCATTGATTGCACAGCTGATGTTTGCTCTGCTCTGCTGTGCTGTGGTGTGTTCTGTCTCTTCATTTTAACTTCTCAACTTAACCAGCCGATTTCACATAGTTATTTCATTTATAATGTTTTGTACCTTCAGCGTTTCATACTGGTGAACACGGTGACCTTTTATTCAAGTCTCTTTAGCTGTTCTGTCACAGATGAGTCAGTCAAAAGCTGTGCTCAGCTTTCTTCACAGATATACAGTACGAACTACCCTTGGGGGCATGAGAAGAGAACGGAGTGGCAACCTTTAAAATATCACACACACATCACGGGATCTGTTACAAGATGACGATCGTAGACTTGAATAAATGGTTTCTTTCTCATCAATGGCCGGAGGTTTGTTGTTGCACCAGAGAACATAAGAGAAGCAGCGTAGAGGTGTTGTGACGTTGAACTGGAGAGCTTAGACGTTCACAATTCCCAGCTGATTGATGGTAGAGTGACCGGGAAGATGTTTGATCTTGCTAGCTGTGTGGAGGTAAATGGGTCTCACAGCGACATGTCATTGGACAGTAGCCAACATCTCATGAATACAGCTGTTAGGATGAATGATTTATTGGGATAGGACTGAAGTGAGTGGTCTAAGCCAAATTATGCTGCTTTTCTATTCTATTCTAGCTATTCTAGCTATTCTAGCTATTCTATTCTATTCTATTCTAGCTATTCTAGCTATTCTATTCTATTCTATTCTAGCTATTCTATTATATTCTAGCTATTCTAGCTATTCTATTCTATTCTATTCTAGCTATTCTATTCTATTCTATTCTATTCTATTCTATTCTAGCTATTCTATTCTATTCTATTCTATTCTATTCTATTCTAGCTACCAGGACCAAATACAAATAATATCAAATAATTAAGTTGGGAATTAAAAAGTCTATTCTGTCTGGTGCGTTAATCCAAGTACTATGAGAGAACATAATGTGCTCATTCCACTTTTACATTGCAGACTATGAGGTGGATGTTGAATTACTACTTTTGTTATTATGATGGTGAATGCTACCATTTCTGGCCATATGAAACTTGACTGAAGTGTTTGTTTCATTTGACATTTGACATTTGAGTCATTTAAAAGTCATTTATCCAGAGCGTCTTACTGGAGCAATTAGGGTTAAGTGCCTTCCTGTATAAAAGATGGTCTGACTCTGATACAGTGAGTCAATGCAGCATGACGATACAGTACTAATTCAAGCTGTCTGCCCCCAAGTCTTTGTCTTTGAAAAGTCAAGACTCCTATCTGGTCAATACTGTAGTAAGGAATAGTCATGTTTTCACGGAAGGACTACTAAGACCCTGGCCTTTATAACAGTAGAGAGAACACCCCTGTGGCAATGTTGGGTCGGGGGCAGGGACGGGGACTGAGACCCCCCACCGCACAACATGAGTGTTCCTATTGCTCATTCTAACAGGAAGCTCAGAAGTACAGCTAAGCTACTGTGGAGCCCTGTGTCAGCAGCCTCTGACATGAGAGTCACACAGTGTCTGGTCAGACTCTGAAGGTTCTGGGAAGAGGGAAGGAGGGAGTGAGGGAGGGGGAAAAGCACAAGAAATAAAGACAAGACTGTGAGGAAAGAGAGGAGAGAAGAGAGTTGAATGTGGACGACAAGCCATCTGTCCCGGGTAGCTGATCATTAACACACAGATCAGCTCATATATAGCTTTCCCAGAGAGTCACCACCTCACCTCGCTGCTCTCGTCCCCTCCCAGCCTCACAGCCTTTTTCCTCTGTCGGATCAGTTGCCTGCAGTCCTGTTCTTCCATGTTGTTGTTACCAACCTAAATCTTCTAAAACCATTACTTTCAACACATCTGTTTCTCTCTCGCTGCCTTCTAAGTCACTCTCTGGGCCTTGGGAATATTATTTATTGACCCACCGGTACTTACACTTCCTGGCAACATCTCTAGCTGACCCTGAGTATGGTAGTACTCTTTCATCTTGAAAAATGTTACATACTGTAACTCTTTTATTCATGGTTGTCATAACAGGATTCTGAATGTTACATACAGGATTTCTGACCAACCTGGAAATTGCAAGAGAAGTCCCATTTATTTCGATACTTTACGTTGAGCATTTCAAGAGAAGTCCCATTTATTTCGATACTTTACGTTGAGCATTTCAAGAGAAGTCCCATTTATTTCGATACTTTACGTTGAGCATTTCAAGAGAAGTCCCATTTATTTAGACACTTTACGTTGAGCATTTCAAGAGAAGTCCCATTTATTTCGATACTTTACGTTGAGCATTTCAAGAGAAGTCCCATTTATTTAGACACTTTACGTTGAGCATTTCAAGAGAAGTCCCATTTATTTCGATACTTTACGTTGAGCATTTCAAGAGAAGTCCCATTTATTTAGACACTTTACGTTGAGCATTTCAAGAGAAGTCCCATTTATTTCGATACTTTACGTTGAGCATTTCAAGAGAAGTCCCATTTATTTAGACACTTTACGTTGAGCATTTCAAGAGAAGTCCCATTTATTTCGATACTTTACGTTGAGCATTTGTTCTTAGTTACTTAATAACTCATTTTTCATTTCAGTCATTTAGAAGATGCTCTTATCCAGAGCAAATAGGGTTAAGTGCCTTGTTCAAGGGCACATCAACAGCTTTTTCACCTAGTCAGCTCATGGATTCAACCTGAATCTGAAATCAGTCATCCAGTCAGTCATCAAGAATTCACTACATTCTCAGAAAAAAAGGGTTAAGGGACATTATTGTTCCCGCGGGTACAAAAATATCTATTTAGACATAATATATTTTTAGAGGTACATATGGGCAATTCCACGGTAACAGAGTGATACTGAGACTCAAATAAAAACCAATGATTGCAATGTTGAACAAGCCATACAACTCAATTTCCACTAAACATTTGACAAAAACACATTTATTTGAAGAACAGTGCAGATGCAAAGTTTGGTAACAGAATGACGGTTTTGGAAATTGTTAGAAGTTGTCCTTGTGAATGGATTTGCTTGTTTGACTTTGCAATCATTGTTTTTTGTTTGACATACATTTTAAAGTGAAAAATCTTAGTCTCAGCATCTCTCTGATATCGTGGAATTGCCCCACATATAACCTCACTTGGTAGTGTTCGGTATATTTTAGGGTAGATGTGCAGATAATCTTGTATAATGGTGCATTTTTGTACCCAATATTTTGAATATAAAGGTACAACATCACTCTCTTAAACCACGTCGATCATTTTCAATTTCCCAGCATGCTCCATTGTACCTGGAATTTTTGAATCGTTTATTTCAATGTGTGTTTTTGCAGACACATTGATTAGTACTTGTGCCACACAAAGATAAATAGCACATTTCTAAACTAATCTGTTAGTAGTTGGACTTATTGCACCCGTTACTTACATTTGAGTAATTTAGCAGACACTCTTATCTAGAGCAACATACAGTAGTGAGCATATACATTTTCATACATTGTTTGTACTGGTCCTCCGTGGGAATCAAACCCACAATCCCAGCATTGCAAGTGACATGCTCTACCAACTGAGCCACATGGGACTTGTTCAAATAGTATAGGTAGTCTCCTTTATCAATTTTCCCTACCTTGGCAGTCATTGTAAATGCAGGTTGCGTGTTATTAAAAGTTTAAAAAAAATATTTAAAAAATCCTAACTCTTTATGGCTTTCTGTAGGAATTACATAACACTTTGCAAGCCAGGGTATTGTGATTTGCCCGATAAGTTTCAGATCACTGGGTAAAGCTAGACTGTGAAAGTAAGGCCTTTATATGTAATATATTGTCATAAAGAGGTTAATTTCAATTATAAAATATTCTCTTATGCACTCATTTTGCAGAAAAGCTACAGGACTGAAAGTCATTGAATGCAACGACCATGTCTCTGTCACTAGCAAACACAGTCATGGGTGGTACTGGTAACTAAACATTTCGCTTACATGGCACCCTGGGAAATATGCAAATAATGTTTTACACTCAACAGTGCTACCCTAAAAAGGCAATTGTTTTACATTTTCCAATGTCCCCTACGGTACACTATTGTCTCTTTTAAGGTACGAACTGCAAGGGTACAATTATGTACCTATAACTAAAGGTTCAAAGGTGGTACCATCCAGGGTATCACTACAGTGACAAGCGTTTGTAGGCCCCACGAGGCCCGGGAACCTGGCAGCCACGTCTGGATAGCGTTAGTTTGCCAGCCAGACAGGATGTCAGCTTTGGCTGTGACAGGGAGATAGGAGTCCAGCCAGGACAGGCAGTGCTTTACTGATTGTATGAACTATGAACAGAACATAAGCTGCGATTAGTGCCAACCTATTAGTCTCTGACTCACCTCACCGGGAAGAACTAGGTGTTCTGACTGAAATCTGTTTTTTTGTTGTGTTTTATCGACGTTTCAACGAGCAAGTTTATCAGCTGAAAAAAAGTATTTTTAAGTGCCTGAATACGTAACACATTTTCTCATCATAATTCTTTCAATTTTAGTAAATAAAATTAAATACAATTTTATTGGTCACATACACATGGTTAGCAGATGATAATGCGAGTGTAGCGAAATGCTTGTGCTTCTAGTTCCGACCATGCAGTAAAATCTAACAAGTAATCTAACAATTTCACAACAACTACTTTATACACACAAGTGTAAAGGAATTAATAAGAATATGTACATATATTTTTATGGTTGAGCGATGTCCGAACGGCATAGGCAAGATGCAGTAGATGGCATAGAGTACAGTATATACATATGAGATGAGTAATGTAGGGTATGAAAACATTATATGAAGTGGCATTGTTTAAAGTGGCTAGTGATACATTACATCAAGATGGCAAGATGCAGTAGATGGCATAGAGTACAGTATATACATATGAGATGAGTAATGTAGTGTATGTAAACATTATATAAAGTGACATTGTTTATAAAGTGACCAGTGATACATTTATTACATCCAATTTTAAATGATTAAAGTGGCTAGAATTTTGAGTCCAATTTGAGTGGTGGTTGTAGCAGTTCTGTGCGTAGTTGGGAGGAAATATAGGCCTACAGATAAACCAGGTTGAATGTTTGCTTTTGTTTATGTGAAAAATGAGGAGGTGAGTGTATCTAAAATAAATGTTGACGTTTATAAACAAATCACTTCTGTAGCGTGGTATAGTCCCACCCCACCCCCTACACACACACACACACACACACACACACACACACACACACACACACACACACACACACACACACACACACACAGCTCTTTTCTGTGAGATCTTTGTGACACTAACACTGGGAATCGATGACTGCTTCTTTGTTGATGTGATATACAGACAAGTTGTTTTTATAAATAAATTAAAGTTGCCACAAAACTCTTCATTGCTGCTGGATTTCCTCCTAATTATTTGCGTTATCACAGGCACAAGAGATACGAGAACACAATGAAGTGTGTTACAGTGTTGTAAATCTGGTGTTCCACCACCATGTAATTAACCAACATGTAAAACCACTATGTGCATTGATTTACTAGTTCCAATCCAGGACAGGCAGCTTGGAGGCATGTTCAGACCGACATCAGCACATATTGAGCTGTGGGCCCCACGCCACGGCCTAATCTCACCCTCGGTGTGTGTGTGTGTGTGCGTGTGCGTGTGTGCGTGTGCGTGTGCGTGTGCGTGTGTGTGTGTCTGTGTGTGTGTGTCTGTGTGTGTGTGTCTGTGTGTGTGTGTGTGTGTGTGTGTGTCTGTGTCTGTGTGTGTGTGTGTGTCTGTGTGTGTGTGTGTGTGTGGTGCTGTATTGCTGCTCTCATGTTGAGATGTGATTAACATAACTCCCGTGGGCCAGTTTGATCAGCCCAGTATAGAAACATAATATACAGTTCCAACAGGTGTTAAGTTGAAGGATATTATTAGGAGATTTTCTGAGATCGGGCTTCATATGGACATAGCCCCGGGAAGATGTTGGAGGGCGGGGGGCATTTTGCCAGCACTACAGACGGCTATATCGGTCTGCTAATACAGGACTAGTAAAAGCTCAGTGCACTACTTTTGTGAAATATATTTGTATTAATATATTTTTTTTATTCTTATTTTTCAGGGGGTGCTGCAGCACACTCAGAACCCCTACTTCCTGCAGCACACTCAGAACCCCTACTTCCTGCAGCACACTCAGAACCCCTACTTCCTGCAGCACACTCAGAACCCCTACTTCCTGCAGCACACTCAGAACCCCTACTTCCTGCAGCACACTCAGAACCCCTACTTCCTGCAGCACACTCAGAACCCCTACTTCCTGCAGCACACTCAGAACCCCTACTTCCTGCAGCACACTCAGAACCCCTACTTCCTGCAGCACACTCAGAACCCCTACTTCCTGCAGCACACTCAGAACCCCTACTTCCTGCAGCACACTCAGAATCCCTACTTCCTGCAGCACACTCAGAACCCCTACTTCCTGCAGCACACTCAGAACCCCTACTTCCTGCAGCACACTCAGAACCCCTACTTCCTGCAGCACACTCAGAACCCCTACTTCCTGCAGCACACTCAGAACCCCTACTTCCTGCAGCACACTCAGAACCCCTACTTCCTGCAGCACACTCAGAACCCCTACTTCCTGCAGCACACTCAGAACCCCTACTTCCTGCAGCTTTGCATATGAGAGACCTAAATAATTATGCAAGGTTTGTTTATACATCTGTTCTTTTTTAGAACAACCAAACCATGTGTCTGAATTTGTCTGTTTGTGCAAGTCGAAAGATATAATAAAACGAAAGGAAAGAAAAGTAGACATTGGAAAAGACAGTGTAAGAAAGACATTCAGGGTTTATGAGGTCAAACACACAAAGGAAGACAACGTTTGAAAGAGCGATACACTCTATTGTATCTAATCAGTTGATGAAGTGGTACACAGATAACAGGTGAAGTAACTTTTCCTATAGTCTGATATGTCTTTAGTCATACCTCTACTACCTCTGTACTATCTATCTGCCCCGTAGATATCAGTCTCTACTAGCTCTGTACTATCTATCTGCCCTGTAGAGATCAGTCTCTACTAGCTCTGTACTATCTATCTGCCCCGTAGAGATCAGTCTCTACTAGCTCTGTACTATCTATCTGCCCTGTAGAGATCAGTCTCTACTACCTCTGTACTATCTATCTGCCCTGTAGAGATCCGTCTTTACTAGCTCTGTACTATCGATCTGCCCCGTAGAGATCAGTCTCTACTAGCTCTGTACTATCTATCTGCCCTGTAGAGATCAGTCTCTACTACCTCTGTACTATCTATCTGCCCTGTAGAGATCAGTCTCTACTAGCTCTGTACTATCTATCTGCCCTGTAGAGATCAGTCTCTACTAGCTCTGTACTATCTATCTGCCCTGTAGAGATCAGTCTCTACTAGCTCTGTACTATCTATCTGCCCTGTAGAGATCAGTCTCTACTAGCTCTGTACTATCTATCTGCCCTGTAGAGATCAGTCTCTACTAGCTCTGTACTATCTATCTGCCCTGTAGAGATCAGTCTCTACTACCTCTGTACTATCTATCTGCCCTGTAGAGATCAGTCTCTACTAGCTCTCTACTATCTATCTGCCCTGTAGAGATCAGTCTCTACTAGCTCTGTACTATCTATCTGCCCTGTAGAGATCAGTCTCTACTAGCTCTGTACTATCTATATGCCCTGTAGAGATCAGTCTCTACTAGCTCTGTACTATCTATCTCCCCTGTAGAGATCAGTCTCTACTAGCTCTGTACTATCTATCTGCCCTGTAGATATCAGTCT